>NW_022196915.1:108175827-108186219 GCF_008632895.1 Mastomys coucha
AAATCCACCTGCCTCTGCCTCCCAAGTGCTGGGATTAAAGGCGTGCGCCACCACCGCCCGGCTAAATGTACATTATCTTGAATGCATGTGATTATGCAAACTTTTCCATAGCAACTAATCACAGTAACATATAGGTACATATAAATAGTGCAATGTTATTTTTATCACAATTACTTAGATTTGCTGAATATCTACTTGGTATCAGACACTATTCCAGGCTCCATATATGTTACTTTTCTCCACCCACATTCACACTAAGGATTCATCTTGTTTTAAGTTACATGTACATTTGTTAAAACTTATGAAGGTACCAACAATCTCCAGTTGCATACCCACAGTAATCCCAAACTTGGATCAAACAATACATTTAATATTTTGATCCACTGATGATCATCTTCATATTCTCTCATTCAGAGAATAATGGCTACAAGTAAATCTGTAGCTAAGCAATCTCCTTTATTATTTGTTTGGATCTGTGGTTTCTTCCATGTGTATGTACTGGCCCTTTGTGTTCACACAAGCATACATACATGTGCATGTGGTCACACATTCTTTATCTCCCTGATGTATTTCTTCATTCTTATCACATACTCCAGGGGAATGGGACATTTGTTGTTCTATCAGATGGTTGATGCTTTCCTTGTGAGTGAGAACACACACACACACACACACACACACACACACACACACACACGTTCTTTCATTATAAATAAGATCAAGGACATTTCTTATATGTTATAATCACATACTCCTATTAACTTTGGCTGTTTGACAATCTTAAGAAATACTTATCAAGGGGAGGGGAAGGGGAATAAGGGGACACAGATCAGGTATGGGGAGAGACAAGAGAGAGGACTAGAGAACTAGGAGAATGAATTGAAATATTCAGCTGCTTGGGGTGAGGTGTAGGAGGATCTCTAGGAAATCCCAGAGACCTGGGATGAGGAAGGCTCACAGGACTCAATGCAGGTGACCTTAGCCAAAATGCCCAACGGTGGGGATATGGAACCTGAAGAAACCACTTCTAGAAGCCAGACAGGGCCCCCAGTGGAGGGATGGGGACACCAACTCACCTACAAAACTTTCAACAACAAATTGTTCCTGTCTAAAAGAAATGCAGGCACAGAAATAGAGCAGAGACTGAAGGAATGCTGACCAGTGACAGACCCAACTTGGGATCTACTATTATTGATGTTGTGCTGGCAGATAGGAGCCTAGCATGGCTGTCCTGTTAGAGGCTTTACCAAGCAGCTGACTGAGACAGATGCAGATACTCACAGCCAAGCCTTTGTAGAGGTCGGGGACCCCTATGGAAGAGTTAGGGGAAGTGTGCAATTCAGGCCCTGAAGGTGCTGCCAACCTCACAGGAAGTCCAACAGTGTCAACTAATCTGGACCTCTGGGAGCTTCCAGAGACTAATCCACCAACCAAAGAGCATATACAGGCTGGTCTGAGGCCCCAAGATCATATGTAGCAGAGGGCTGTCTTGTCTGGCCTCAGTGGGAGAAGATGCACCTAATCCCGTAGACTTGATGCCCCAAGATAGGGGGATAACCTGAGAGGGCACCTTCTTACAGAGGGGAGAGGGGTGGGGGAAGAACTCTTTGATGGGGGATTGGGAGGGGAGGCAGTATTTAGGTTGTAAATTAATTAATTAATTAAAAAAAGAAATACTTACCAATGTGTGAAATACTAAATTAATGGACTTTGCCTAGTGTTACACAGTCTAGCCATTTTTGAAGAAAGGAATGCTGGTTGTCTGACATAAATTACTCAGCTTGACAATTTCTTTCCCTGGTGTGTTAGTCTTTTATTTCCCCTCTGTCTCTCCCCATCTTATTGCTTTCCTTGAGTCTCCTTTCTGTGTCTGTTGGGAGTTTTCTATTGGTGTTTCCTTGGAGACTTGTTACTGTAAAACACTGAGCCTATTTAATATAGGACTGGGTAAATACTGTGACGTACTGTGGTAAGATCAATTTCACAGGAAGGCCAATGATTACAACCTGCTCCACAGCAGGCTCCCTGTTCGCAGCATGGCTCCCTTGCAGCCATCCTTCATGCAGTTGCTGAGTTCATTTTCATCACCTGCTGCACGGATGGTGTCACCTCTCTCAACACACATATGGTGGCTTACTCCCCAGACCCACAGCCTAGTCCCTTAGCTCATGACCTTCACTATGTCAAGAGCCTTCTACTGGCCTGTCCAGCTCAACATTATGTCATAAAACATTAGCATTATAACCCTGGTCCTGCAAACATCCTCCAGGCCACACTATCTATTTGAAGAGTGCTGGCTGATTCCAGATAGACTCCTGAACGTTATTCTATTTGCCCCCAGTAATCATCATTCCATTTTTCATGCCATTAATTTGATTTAGTCTTATGTTAGTGTAACAAAATACTTAACGGTTAGATACTTATTTTTAAAAAGATTTATTTGGCATCCAGTCCTGGAGATCTAAAAGCACAGAGTCTGTTTCTGCTTGGTTCTGATAATGTTTTGTGTCAGATATTGTAATGATGGTGGGATAAGGATGGAGGAAATGATGAAGTGAGTCTTTCTTTAAGCAAGATGCTTCAAGGAGGGGATCAGGCTCATCCTTAATAGCCTATCTTGGGAAACAAACTACTCTTACTAAATCTGCCCCATTCCTGCAGCGGAGTATTAGTCTACTCTTGAACATGGACATCTATGTCCTAATTATTTTTCAACAAGACTTGCCTCTTAAAAGCCCCATTATTTTATACTGCCACAGTGGCACCAGTTTTCCAGCACACAAACATTGGGGAACAAATCACATCCAAAGTATAGTGCCCCATGTGAAGAACTCACATGATTGCCTCTGAGCAGCTGGCATTTTCTAATGCACATGTGCTCATGGGTCATCCATGTGACAACCTGTGTCAGAATTTCTTCCTTTTAAAGCTTTATATTCTCTCTCTCTCTCTCTCTCTCTCTCTCTCTCTCTCTCTCTCTCTCTCTCTCACACACACACACACACACACACACACACACACACAAAGACTTTACTCATTGTTTGATGGACTTGAGTTGTTTCAACATTTTGGCTGTTGTGAATAATGCTGTTTCATAAATGGTATACATATCTGCTTTAAATGACTTTGTCTATATCACCATATCTATGCATACTTTATAGAAACATTGTAATAGCATTTGATATTTGCTTACCAAATGTTTAGGTAACATGGATCAAACACAGCTTTGCAGGGCTTTATAATTGATCCATAGTATGGAATGTTTTAAGATAAACTGTGATCATTTCAGAATCCAATGGCAACATATGAATATTTTAAAACGAACTGTAGATTGTGTCTATTGAACTATTCAGTTCAAACCTGAAGAGCAGTGGGAGAGGTACTCACCTGAAAAACTTTAGTGTATGATTAGTTGAAAAAATAAACTTAGATCCAAATGTTTGGCGTCTTCATTTTAAGACACTGTAGTTATGTAGGAAAAAGAGGGAATCAGAGAAACCATGTTTGTGTTTGTTCTTGCAGTCACATTGCTGGAAATACACATTTCTTCATGCTGGGGGAAGAATTTTTTTTTTTGATTAGATGGTTTTATCTATCCCTTCACCACCCCCACTGCTCACCCTGGCTTGCTGGATTTTCCCATGTGAGATGACTCTAGGATACATGAGATACAAGGCATAAATAGAACTTGGATAAATATCTTTCCATTCAGCTTGTTTGTACCTGGTCTTATCCTTAAAACTCAACCTTCTGACTTAGAAAACACTGGACACAAGGATAAAATGGAGGTCCCTACCAGCAAGGCTGGCTTAAGCCTCTTTCTTCCCTGTCCTAGACAGGAAGCACCTGGAGACTTGGAGCAGCAGAAGTTTTTCCACATAGAGACACGTGCACATCTTTGGCTGTTTTTTACACTCAGCACCAAGCATCTCAATTCTTTACTTTTGACCTTGCCTATTGATTCCTTGTTCCTGTCCTTGGGGATGTCTACCCAAGGCTTTGCATCTTCATGATGTTCAGCATGTGCTGGTCCTCCATGTTTTGTCCCAATTTCATCTTGAGCAGCTCAGAATTTCCAAATGTAATCAGTTCCTGTTTAGAAAGTAGACTGTAATTTTGCATCTTGGATTCCTTCTTCAACTCCTCTCCGAAGAGATGTTTCATGAGATGGTTTTGTTAGGACAGAGAAGGTTAGTATAAAAGTCCTGAAAGTTCCAGAATCACCTTCCTCTACCTACTTGTTATTATTTATGTCTTCATCTGGCTCAGTGGCAAAATCAATTGAAAAGAGCTGATCTAGCCACACTTGCTTTCAACAGACAGCAATAGAGTTTCCCACTTACAAGCCGGTTTGAAACACCAGATTGGTATTTGTTGAAAGAGCAAGGGGATGGTTCCATTCTTATGGGAAGTTAAGAAGCCCTCAGGGTGGGACCTGGAACTAGAGCTCCTGCCACTGCCATGCTTGGTCACTTCCCTTCTCTTTTGGTACGGATTTGGTCTTATTGCCACTTGCCTTTTTCTTTGGTCTCTGGCCTCTATTGACCTTTCAGACCTTAGTGTCCTATGATCTAGGAATTTTGCCTTTCATCTTGGCTGCTTGTTATTGGCAGAAGGTCAACAAAAATCAAAGTATCAAAGAATTCCAATTTCTTAGGAAGCTGCAGTTTGCTGCGAAGACCTGCACCATGGATGTTTCAGAATGGGTAGTGATGGAACATTGCTGAGAGGCTTTTACAGGCTCCTTATGCCTCGTATTTCCAAACAACCAAGAAAGGTTTTACTACTATATCTTTATTTCCAGTGCAGTTTCTTTAGGAGAATTCCTCTGACAAGGCCATAGCCTTTGAGATACACTCATTAAAATGAACAAGAAGAACATAGGCTGGGTCCTGCTGTGGCTGTTGTGGTTCAGTGGACACAGGGACATGGGGTGTTGTGTTCTATTTATCATTTCCAGGGTCTAAGCTGAACTGGAGAGACTCTGTGTCACCCTAAACAAAGGTGGCCAGTATTCCTCTCCTCTGCTGTTGTATTATTTAATTTTCCCATTTCTATGACAAATACCGGATAAGAAGCAACTTAAGGGAGGAAGGGCTTATTTTGATCTACAGTCCTAGAGGGGCAAAGTATGGTAAATGAAAGTGGCTGCTCCATAGTTAGGAAACTACACAAGAAGTAGGGCTGACCTTCAGGACCTCAAACTTGTTCCAGAGACTCATACTCTACTACAAGGTTCTGCCTCTTAATGACTTCACAACATCCCAAACTACCAACTGAAGACTGTGACCTGTGGTGGACAGTTCATTCTCAAACCACATCAACTGTGGTAATCATCGTGAATACTTTTCTGGTTCTTTCGGATACCTTGAATCATATGAGTTGTTTTCTAACACACTGTGTGTAGTGGAGTGGAATTAGGAAAATGTCAAGCCTATCCAGTTTGAGTGTGTATGCTGAGTGGTGTGTGTGTATGTGTGTGTGTGTGTGCTATGGTGCATGTGGATGTATATGGTACTTTGTGTGTGTGTGCTGCATGGCATATATGTGTATGTTTTATGTGTCTATACATGTGGTATGTGTGTATAGAATTTATGTGTGTTTTATGTGTGTGTGTGATGTGTATGTGTAAAATGTCTGGTATATCGGCATGTTTATGTAGTAAGGATTTGTGGTATGTATGTGTTTGTGGTGTGGGTATGTTTGTGGGGTGTGGGTATGTGTGATATGTACATGATGTACATCGTGTATATATGTGGGGTATGTTTGTGATATGTGTGTATGCATGACGTGCATGGTATATGTTTATGTGTGTGTGTGAATGTGTGTGATGTGTATAGTGTTGGTGTATGTGTTTGTGTGGTGTGGGTATGTGTTGTATGTATGTGTGCTTTTGAATGTGGTATATGTGTGTGCTCTAAATTTATGAAGTATGATTATATGGTGTGTGTGTGTATGTACGTTTGTGTGTGTGGTATGTGTGTATGTCTATGTGTATGTGGTGTGTGTATGTGGTATATGTGGTATACTTGTATATGTGTGTGTATGGCATGAGTATGTAGTGTAGGTAGTAAATGTGTGTATGTGTGTACAAAAATAAATCATCCTCCACTACTTACAGCTGTTTATCACCTTTCACCTTTTTCCTTCTGCAGATATAAAAGCTGAAGACTCTCAAAGTAACATAATTCACTGAATTCTTCTGGCCAGTGACAGAGCTGGGATTGGTGCAGGGATGCACTTTGCAAACCCTGCTCTTTCCATCTCTGCTATCACTGTTCCTTTCATGGTGAAAACAACTATTATCAATCAGTCCCTTGCTCCTCCATTTTCTCCCAGACAATGCCTGGCTGATAATAGTCATCCAACAGTTGTTAATTCCATTCCTTCCTTTTCCTTCTGTTCCTAACAGGGCAATTGTCTTGGCTGCAAGCACTCACAGACTAACAGAATTCCCCAAACAGTTCAAACAAGCTCTGTGTATGAGCAGAATCTAGAATCTGTCATAATGTTGGCCACCCTGAAATTATGTTTTTATGCACTGTGCTTTTCGAATTGGGGCCAATCAACTTGTCATTCAATGAACTGTTTTCAGCAGAGACTGCTGACACATGGGGATGCATATGCCACATTTATAGGAATAGCTTTAAAATATGATCATTCTCCTGGCATCAAATCAAAGCAGAATTATTTAGCTGATCTGAGTGTGGTTCTTTGGGATCAGTGAAGCTGCTTATGATCTGCCCAAGGACTTAAAAAAACCTTCTTTCCTTCAAAGAAAGAAGAACAAAATTAAATTCACCTGATAAATTGGAGCTAAGGCTTAAGAAAACTATAGCTACTGAAGACATGTGCCTTACTAATTGGTTCCAATCCCAGGTGTACTGTATGAGTTCTATGGTAGTGTTTCTACAGTATGAAGTTGGTCACAGAGCTCCCTTGACTGAGGATTCTGTGAACTTCAATGCAAGGAGACTGGTTATTTTTCTTCATATATCTTGCTTTTCTCTGTACTTATTTCACATGGTTCTGGTATACTTTTTTGTCTGTATATCACAGTCTGGAAAAGTGCAAGCTATGGCTATAAAGGACTGTGAGTTAGATGAACATTGTGCCAGTAATTAATCTCGGCTGAAGGATGTCTGACAAAGTCCCCACATTAATATCCAATGATATCTTTCACATGTCCTCTTAGGTGAACAACTTAAACTTGGCCTTCTGGTCCTCCTGCTAAACTTGCTTATGCAGTCTGACTATCTTATTCTTGGGACTGAATACTGGGCGTCCAGTGGCCTAAAACAAATACTTGAGGAAGCTTTCCCAATTGCTCTTTTTCTCAGACTACACACTCAGCCACTAGTATGTGATATAACACATATAGACTACTCACTTCTCATTGCTTCCACCACCAGTGTGCAGTCCTCAGATGCCATCATTTCAAGGTAGATTTTTGTAAATCCTTCCACAGGAGTTTTAGTTCTGCACATGTGCTGATCAATGCCATTAAGCTCTCAACATTGACTAGAACCCAAGTCAGATCATACCTCTCCTCTGTCTGAATGTTCTTTTCATTTTCTTTGGAATGAGAGCCCCAATTATCTACAGGTCTCCACAGCCTCCTGCTCTAGCCTCTCTTGTTCCTCCTCTCTTCTTCTACACTGGCACAATGGTTCCCTTAACCTTCTTCTGGGCCACAAAATAACTCAATGTTGATCTGATTCTGGATGCATTAGTGATGATGTGTCCCCAGCTGGTGTCCTTTGAGCCTGTTTCAAAAATCCTGTCAACACCTTCTGGAGAAATCATGAGACTCTCATCCAATTAATCAATGAGACAAGTCTTTTCTGCTTCTAAAATTGTGTGTCTCCAAGGCTTTTTTCTTTATCTTTATCATTGTCAGCTATCCATACCCTCTCTAGTTACTTATATCTGACCTGAGGCCCAGTGCACCTCCAATTGGCACATAGAGGGTGGCCTTTCATCTTTCTACTTAAACCTTTCCCTTTAAAGAGACCCATCTTGAAAACTGTATTTAAAAATAAAACCTGAGTGCTTATAGAAAATAAGTTACATGAAAGCAGTAAGAAATGTCTTACTTCTTTATTAGGACACCAAGAACTTATAACAGTACCCAGAAATAATCAGCACTAATTTTATATTAATTGAGTGAATAAACAAGCTGGGAAGACCTGGTTTTACAACTAGAATCAGAAAGCAAAGGTCTTCAACCTTTATGTCTTGACTTTGGAGAGACTGATAAGTTATCTCTGATGACAAAGTAAGCCAGTTTAAGCCGAATTTAAAGTATATAGATAGGCTTATTAGGGGAATAATAATAATTAGGGGATAGGCCCTTAGGCGAATTCGAGACCACACAGGAAGGGGTCAGTAAACTCACCAAAGGGAGGGAGACAGAGGGGAAGGGGAAGAGAAGGAGAGAAAGCATTATTAAGAGAGAAAAGAGAGATGCAGAGAGAGAGGGAAAAAGAGGAAATGTCTGGATTATATACTGTGGCTATATTATATAGCCACAGGGTGAGAGGAAGCCCAGTTCCTGGGTTGGAAAGTTCAGCATAGAGGGTGGGGTATGGCAGCCATGCTGTGTAACAGGTAGGGACTTATGGATGCTGGGAGACTGGAGAGGGAAGGTCTACTTTGATATGTTAAATATTCAGCTAAGCTGCTTGGTCCAGATCTGAAACCCAATCAGGATTCTCATATCACTATGACAACCTGGTAAATATAATGACTTTGAAGTCATGCCTGACAGAGGGAGTGGATAGCTCCTTGGATTAAGGGCCAATGTTAGAGATGTTCTGGTTTCTAGCCCATATTGTTGGCAATCAGGCACCTCGATGTGTGAGACCCAAAGAGCCTTATGTCTGGGATGTCCCACTCACAGAAACACAGAGATGGAGATCGATGCAACAAGCATGAGGTTTATTGATCCAGGGCACTGGGGCCATCCTGCAATCAGGGCAGAGGCAACCCCCAACATTCCAAGCACACAGTTTTTATACAGTTATTGAGGTAGACTTTGGTAGCAGCATGAATTGGTTTATACCCATTTGAGGTCCAAGCTGTCCTTTCTCACATAGTGTGACTTCATGGATCTCACTGCTTAGATCCAACACACTCACTATTTTGCCTCAGCAAGACTTTCATTGCATAGTTGTTAATGCTTTGAATCTAGAATTCCCCAATAGGCTCATGTTTTGAATGCTTGGTTTCCAACCAGTGACATTATTTTGAAGGCCATGTCACTTGAGGCAGAAATAGGTCACTAGAGATGAGCTTTTGAAGGCCATACTTACTCTCATCAAGCCTGTTCTTTCTGCTTCCTGGCCCACTATCATGTGAAGAATTTCCACCACATGAATGGATTCCCACAAGCCTTTCCCTCCTTAATGGGTTGGTCTCTGAAAATTGTGAACGGGAATAAAGTTTTCCTCCCATGTTAATTAGATTTTTCATTGTTGTGATCAAATACCTGGCAAAAACAATGTAAGGATGGAGGGAAGGCTTATTTTGGCTCAGAAGTTTGAGGATATAGTCCGTAATGCTGGGGAAGTCATGGCAGCAGGAACCTGAGGCAGCCTGTCACATGGTGTGTGCAGTAGGGAAGCAGAGAAGGATGACTTTCTGTCCCTTTCACTTACTTTGGTATCCCAGCCCATAGGACAGAACTACCCACACTCTGGGCCATTAGTCCCACCTCAGTAATCCTTCCCAAATATGCCCACAGAGTTTGCTGGTATTCTAAATGTTGAATTGAGAATCAGGATTGACAATACTTCCTTAGATTGTTTTTGTTTGATGTTTTGGTCACAGCAAAGTGAAAAACAACTGATACAGTAGTCATTTAATTTCTAGTTTAAGGCTGCAATCTGGAGTACCAGGAAATTTAAGGCTGCAATCCAAGGACACCAGGGAACAACCTTTTGCATTTCAATTTGCAGGTGGAGTATTCTGGTGGGAACTGAGCAGAAAGAAGTAGCTAGGTCTTTGCATTACCTAAAATCTCTTTACTTCTGGCTTTGTAACTCAAACTTATGTTAATGATGTGACTCTCAAAAGTATTGTAACCTTATTACAATAAGGCGTTGTCATTTATTAGGAAGACTCAAACTGAACTTCTATTTCTAAGCTTTTGATTTGTGGTTGGAGGAGATGCAACTGTGCATGGAATCCTGAGACTTTTAAAGTATTCTCCTTCATTTTAATGCCTTTTATATTGTCCTAGATAAAGTTACTATTGCTGTGATGAAATACCATGACCAAAAACAAGTTGTGGAGGAAAGGGGTTTTTTGGCTTACACTGAAAGATTGGGAGACTTAGAAATTTGGGAAAAAGCATGTTAATGAAAAGTAATGTACTAGTAGAGATATAACAAG
>NW_022196915.1:108186314-108214344 GCF_008632895.1 Mastomys coucha
CAGGAACTCAGAGCCTCAGGGCTCTGGTTCCCGATACCTGCCCCTCCTGGCTGATCTGCAATGAGGGCTGAGCTAGGAATGAAGGTCTACTAGTTTATGGGACTCTCTACCCCTTCGACCAGTAGATGAATATTACATTCCTAGAATGAATATGTTTCCCTCCCTAACTGAATACCTTGGGTTGGGTCCCTCTGAATGTTTCCTTGGTAACCCTCTTCCTGCTCCCAGCTTGTGCATTTTCCATTTTAAATACCCCACACTTCTTGTGTTCCGCGTCGAACTTCTCTGGCCGACAAGGTCAGGAGATCGACCCCGGTACCGGTATCCCCAATAAACCTCATGTGATTGCAGTAAGTTTGGTCTCTCGTGAGTCATTGGGTGGTCTCGTCATCCCGAGACTTGAGTAAAGATCTCCCCAGTTCTGGGGGTCTTCCAACACTTCCACATCATAGTTCATCATTGAAGAAGTCAGGACAGGAACTCAAGCAGGGCTGGAACCTGGAAGCAGGAGCTGATGCAAAGGCCATGGAGAGGTGCTAGTTACTGGCTTGCTCATCACTGTTTGCTCAGCCTGCTTTCTTATAGTAGCTAGGACCATCATCTCAGGTGTGGTGCCAAGATCAATGGCAGGGTCCACTCCCATCAATCACAAAGTAAGAAAATGCCCTACAGTCTGATCTTATTGAGGTATTTCTCAGTTGCGCTTTTCTCTTTTCTAGTTTGTATCAACTTGACATAAAATTAACCAGTACTCCTATCTTTAGACATTGTAACATATGCCTTTGCTCATCTTAATCAAGATTTATAAAGAGAATAGAAATAACAGAATTAATTGTGCTTTCAAAGGTAGCTGTAGATCTAAGATTTTCTTTTCTTCTTAGAGTAAGAAAAATGATTTGTATTCATTCAGCAGCAGTTCATGACACAATTATTATGTGAGGAACCTGTATTGAGGGATGAGAAGAAGTAGCTTACAAATGTTGTTCTTGTTCATGGAGTATACAAATGTGTGTGCATGTGTGTGATAAGACTAGGCAGACTCCATGACTGGCTTCATACTGGCAACTCAAGAGATGAGGCCTAAGTCTCTGTTTCTAAGAACTAAGCAAATCCAGACAAGCCCAGGCAAGTCCAGGCTTCAGAAGTTGCCCTGCCACCTGGCCTGAGGCAAGGTCAATGGGTCAGCAGCAGTTTCCAGACTTCTTCAGCTATCTCCCAAGCATCAGTTTCCGGACCCCATGGTCTAGTAATGGAACATCCCTAGAGACAGAGTAAGGTAAAGGTCACCTACCCTGGAATCCACTAATGTGCTTGCTTTAAATTAGGCCTGTGTGCTTACTTGGTTGTCTCTCTGTCTTGGTAATGAGAGATCCCAGCATGCTGGATTTTGCAGAATAAAACACTCTTTGCATTTAGATATTATTTGAGTCTGGGGTATCATTCTTCCACAAATCATGAACTCGTGTGTGTGTGTGTGTGTGTGTGTGTGTGTCTGAGAGAGAGAGAGAGAGAGAGAGAGAGAGAGAGAGAGAGAGAGAGAGAGAGAGAGAGAGAGAGAGAGTGAGTGAGAGAGAGAGTGAGAGAGAGAGAGACCATGCCAACCAGAGTAGCATTAAAATCAACCTAAACGGTATATATCTTAGTTTTATCTTTTCTGCTGTTAAAATATCCTGACAGAAGGCAATTTCTGGGGGTTAATTTTTTTATAACCTGAAAATTTAGTATTAAAAAAAATAAACTCAGCCAGACAGTGGTGGCACATACCTTTAATCCCAGCACTTGGGAGGCAGGGCATGCAGATCTCTAGGAGTTCAAGGCCAGCCTAGTTGAGTTCCAGAACAGCTGTACATTTGAAAGTTTTAAGGTCATGGTCCTGGTAGTTGGAAGGGGGAGGCTCCCAGGACCAGGGAAAATGGACTAGATCCCACCCTCAGAAATAAGCAGGTAGGGAGGGAAACAGGTTGTTGATTGGCAGTACTTATCTGGATTTAGACATGTGAGAGGTGGATTCAAGTAGATCTCCTGAAGCTTATAAGAATCTTTTAAGTTTACAAAAAGAAATGAGATTTTAGATACTTTAACACTACCACCGTTTAATGCTCTGAATTTTGAAGTCCTAATAGTAGCATAGTGATGGGAAGAAGTCTGAGGAATTTTTCTTCCATATACCTTAAATCATTTTTTCTTTGGCCATCCAGCCACAGTCTCTGTGGAGACTGACCTTACCTAGTCTTAAGCAATGTGGGACTATGAACACTCCAGGCTTTCTGTTTTGCCACTCAGGCCAGGGCCTGGCAGTGGATGAGGCATTGGGGCAGTCTTTTCCAGTGGCTAGCATACCACAATCCAGGTGGAGTCCATTGGTTGTCATTTGGGAGTCTCTGTCTGTAATGATAAGTTTAAGCATCTTAAATGCCATCTGCAGTAAGTCTTTAAAGTACCTAAAGACTATCTAAAGTTTATTGTGATAGACAACTTTGCCTGTTTCTAGTTACCCACCCTAGGATTAACTTTTTAGCATCAATGCATGGAGGTGTAGTTTTGATACCCCATTAAATAAATATAATGGCTAGAAAACCTAAAGGTAAATTCTGAGTCCAGGCAGCTAGTGGCAGGAAACAGAAATAGCATTTTTTCCCTCAGGCATTCAAGACTGATCAGAAACAAGTATACAGTGGTCATTTCACACTTATTCATTTGAAACAGACAGACAAAACTTAGATAGATAAAATTGGAGTTGCAGTGAAGATGACTTTCCCATAACAAAGATGGCTGCCAATTATGTGCTTGCCCTTAATCAAGATGGTGGTGAAACCATGGCTGCACCCTCTTTATCCCATAGTAACTAGTCATGTGCTATTTACCAATTGCATATTTTTCCCCCAGTGCCAGCCAGGGTGTAGGTAAGTGGGTTCCCCTGGTGACACCTGGAGCCACATGAGAAAGTACTCAGCTGCTGAAGTTCTGTTGCCGGGGACGGAGGGGGAGGGGCAAGAGCACAATTTTCAAATAATGGGAGTTCAGACCAACTTGGATAAATCTTTTGATTTTAGACTCAGTGGAACCCATTCTTCCACTTTGCTAGAGACAAAAGACTCAAAAATAGTGTCCTGCACATAAGCCTTGGGTTTTATAATGTGGGTGGGGAAGTAGCCTCAGGTCAAGGCTCCCAGTGGGAGCAAAGACTTGGTCTTTGCTCTAGAACAGATGGGCTTGCCCTAGCCTGTAGGCTCCTGACAGGAAAATCTCAGGTTGTGTGGTGTCTAGAGGAGGGATCTGGAGACTTGGAAGGAGCACCCAGTGCCCCAAGGCTGCGAGGGAGTAGTTACTCACAGAACCCAAAGTGGATTGAATCAGAAGAGAAAGATGGGGAAAAAGGAGTGATACCTATGTTGCTGGGGTCTCAACTCCATTTGAGTCACAGAACCAGATGATAAATTATTTCTCCTGAGGAGCTAGGCCAGGGAATTAGACATGGGGAGGGAGACAAGGAGAAGGGAGAAGAAAGAGTGAGAAAGCAAGCATTCAGAGAGAAGGAGAAAAGACAGAAAGGGGGATGGAGATGGAGGGCAGAATGTCTGGATTATATAGAAAAGAGCCTCTGAGGGAAAGTCAGGGTAGAGTGCATAGTATGCCAGGTATGGATTGAAGAATGCTGGGAGAACATAGAGGCCAAGTTCACTTTGTTATGTTTACATATGTACCTCAGCTGTTGGTACCAGGTCTCAATTACAACATCCTCTATGGGTACTCACACTCACATGCACATATACACACACTCATTCCCATACATGTAATTATAAATCATAAAAATGCAAAAATGAGCAAAGTGACTATTCCACCATTGTTTCATATTTATGGATCACTCTGTTTCTGCACAAACAGGCTGTTTTAAGTCAGACTTATTGCATAGAATCTGCAGATTCCTGGGACGGGGTGGGGGCTATTTCCATCTTAAGACCTAAAAAACACACATAAGATGCTGTTAATATAGTTGAATTTCTTGTAAAAAAAAGTGTTTTACTGAACAAGTTTTTCATCTCATTGTTTAAATATATCTATTGATTTTGAATTCTTTAGATGTTATTATAAACCTGATTGTTCTCTGCCATTTTTTATTGTTGATATATAGAGACAAAAACTAACCTTATGTGCTTTGTGTGTGTGTGTATGTGTGTGTAAATTTCTTTGCATCTTCTGAATTGTGTGTGTGTGTGTGTATAGATTTCTTTGCATTTTCTGGATCATATCTATAGATATAGATAATTTTCCTCCTTCATTTCCAGCTTCTGACCCAAATGCTCTGGCTGCAATTTTCATCTAGCACCAAATAGATGTAACAGAGGAAGGCACCTTGGTCTTGTTCTCATCTTATGGGGAAAAATTTCAGTTTTCAGGGTTTTCGTAGATTCTCTCTATTATGCTAAGGAAATTCTCTTTCTTTCCCCAAATTTTCTGATATAGTCTTTGTTTGTCTTGCATTAAGAAGTGAGGAGCTTTTCAGATAACTTTATATTTTGTCTTCCACAGTATTTTCATGTAGAATATTCTGGCTTTCTTGTATTCAGAAGAAGCACACCCTTTCTTACATATAGAGATCCATCGGGGAAAAAATGTATGATCTTAGTAGGAATAAAGAAGAAAACAATTATCTTTTGCTCCAACTTTTCCTCCTACTCTGTGTGTCTGTGTGACTGTGTGTCCATATGTGTGTGCATGTCTGTGTGTGTTCTCCTGTGTGTGATTAGCAGTTAGACCCATTTTCTTACTGTGGCTCTTTTGGTTGCCATTATTTTATTTCCTTTCTTTTTTGGAGCAGATTAAATTTCTGACTCATTTGCTTTTTGAAAAGTCTCCCTCATGAATCTGTCCACATACCTTCACCTTCCACCCTCCATATTTACCTCTTTACAGTGTCTCCCACACAATGAAAATAGCTGAGTTAAAATCATATTCTGGGTCTTTTGTGTCTATGCACAAGTTCAATAGTACAATGTTACCACTATTATCTGGGGGGGGGGGGAAGAGATGTTATCATAGCTTAGTAGAGAATGTTCTTTCTAACAGCATTTCTGCCAACTCTCCAGAAAGTGTGTGTTGATCATGTAATTAGCCATGATGCTGGTTAGACTGGTGCCATCTGGGGCTCCCTGAAGTTGACCAAAAGGTTCCACATTCTCTGCATCACTCCAGTGATTATTCTAAGTATTTATCTGCTTGAATGACCCAATAAAAATATTAAAAGTTTGCTGAACCCAGAGGAGTACCCAGCCTACAAGTCTAGGAGAAAATATTTGCAAGGTACATGTCAAATAAAAGGTGTATATCTGGAATATATAAATCAAAACAGAAGTTTCTAACAGCTAAAAGATAAACCTACAGACTAGCAGTAAATGAAGTAGGGAGAAAACCTGAACAGGGTTTTCAATAAAGGAGATATAGGAATGACTAATAAGTGCATAAAACACTGTTCAGCATAGCTCAAAGACATATCCATATTAAAACCACATACCTACACTCCATAAAATATTCCTGAAAATGCTGCAATAATGTAGAACAATTGGAATGTTCCTGCAGGGTTGGCAGGAGTGTAATATGGAAAAGATATGCTTTTTCCAGGTTTGGTAACTTTTCAAAAATGTAAACATATGCTAACATAGGACTTGGTTGCCTATGTTTGACTATATATTGCATAGGTATTGACTGGCATCACCATGTCCTGGTGAGCTCTTATTATTCTCTCCCAGCTATTAAAAACATCTTGCTCACATGCAACTCTTTACACCCCCCCCCCACACAATTATTCATCTAAATGGCGTCTAAGACCTGATAAGTAAAGCATGACTCTTAAGGCCTTAATATCCAATCAGATTTATATAATAATAAAAGCACAAATTACAAGATGCCAATACAATAAATTCTGAACCAAATAATAAAGTCAATATTCTAACCCAATTAATCTATTTTGTAAAAACCTTTGGTTGGTTGTATAACTCATGGGGTCAGACTCATCCTCATCATCTGTCTCTATGATGACGACTTCTTCCTGCTCCTGACCTTTCTCCTCCTGCAACTCTCGCTCCAGCTCTCTATTCCTGTCCAATCACAGGCCTGTCACTGCCCTAATGTGGTTGGACAGAGAAAATGTTACAGCAAAGAACAAATGAGGTAGCCAGTGGAATAGCCATGAGTAAAATATGAAGAGATTTAAAGTAGAAAGTGATGCTTGAAAGAAATGAACTTCAGTTAAGAATTATTTTCATCACTGTTGTCAGATATTGTTCAATAGGCAGATAGAGCTATCTGCAAAATAAAAAAGTGAACTATGTTCTTAGGTATATTTTGTATTTCAGTATTTATAGCTTCATTTGTTTTCTTTCTCTAGTCTCTTAACCATGCTTATTCATCTCTTCAGTTTGAAGTATTGCTTCAGTATCTTCTATAGGCCTGGTTTGGTGACATGGGATTTTTTTTAAAGGCTGTACCATGGAAACTTTTCTTTCTTCTTCTACTATAGCAGATAGTTTTGCTGGATATATTAGTAAAGTTGGGTTACCCATTATGGACTTTTAGGATTTTTAATGCATTGTTCCAGGTTCTTCTTGCATTCAGTTTCTACTTTTCCTTTATATGTGATTTGTGTCTTTTCTCTTGAAGCTTTTTATATTCTTTATTTAATACATTTAGTATTTTTAACTATGAAATGCTGTGGGAGGTTTTTTTTCCCCATATGTTTGGTGTTGTGTGTGTTTCTTGTATCTGCATGAGTAGATATTTCCTTAGTTTGGGGAAAATTTTATTTTTCTTCTTCATTTATTATCTTGTTGAAGATCTGACTCAAGCCAGACTAGGGATTCTTCTCTTCACATATGCCTGTAATTTGAAGACATTTTTCATGATATCCCATAGTTCCTATAGGTTCCTTTCATATGCTTTAAAGTTTTAAAATATTCATTGTTGTTTTGTCTAATTCCCCTATTTTTATCTTCAAGTACTGATATTATTTCTACTTCTAAATCCATTCTACCTTTAAGGCTTTTCTGCAGAGTATTCTAATTTTGGATTTCATCTTCATTTTTGCTCTTCAATATTTCTCTTTTTGCTAAATTCAATTTTCAGATCCTGAATTGTTTTCATAACTTCATTCAGTCATGTTTGTGTTTTCCAGGCATTTACGACTATTCCTAAACTCACTGGGGTGTTTATGTCATCTTCAAATTCCCAGAGGTCTTTGATGAAGTTTATCATTCTTCTTTTTCAAAGCTCTGTGTTCTAGAGTTCATTTAGATAAATCTGGGTCTATGACATGTGGCTGTTTCAAGGTCCATGGTAGTAAGCAAGGACATAGAATCATGTAAATGTATCGTGCAATTTAAATATGTCCCAGTATTTTTACATTGTAGAAATAATAGATAATAATAAGTAATTGAATTAGTAAATTGAAAGAGTACACATGGAGCAACCCATGGCTCCAGTCACACATATAGCAGAGGATGGTTTTATCAGACATCAAAGGCTTGATGCTCTAGTATAGGGGAATGCCAGGCCAAGGAATCAGGAATGGGTGGGTGGGAAGGGGAAATTTTTCACAGAAGCATGAGGAGGGGGAATAGAATGGGGGTTTTTGGAGGGGAAACTAGGAAAGGGGATAACATTTAAAATGTAAATAAAGAAAATATCTAATTAAAATTTTCAAAAAAAAAAAAAAAGAAAGTTGCAATTTTAGTTTTGACATCCTTTGGATCATGTAAAGGGAAAAGTCTTTAAACCTAATGTGACTAATATCAAATAAGAATTATTCAATTTTTTTATTGCTTGGAATGGATGTATACAAAGTGTCTTGATTCTTCTCTGTCCCTCAACTACTTGTATCTCCAATGTCCCGTGCTTTTTTTAAAAAAAAACAAAACAAAACAAAACAAAAAATCCAAAAACCAAACCAAACCAAACCAAAACACCAGTGAATTAACTTAGTCCTGCCTCTGTGTGCTTGTGTGTAGGGTCATCTTCTGGAGTATAGGTAGCAATTTGGGCTCATACATTTAACTCTATCCTTGAATGGGTAGAAAAAATGCTCAAAAGCTAGGGCTGAAGTAGGAAAGGATCTTACTTCCCTAGTTCAACTCTGGGTTCTTGTTGTGGTCCAGAGTTCATGTAATAGTGAAGACACTTATAAACAAAGTTAATACATATAGGGATCTTCAGAATAAAGAGCTAGAGTCAGTCAGATAAGAGGGGACTGACAAGCAGACTGGTGCAAAATATGGAGGTAGAAGATTGTTAGAAGTTGTTGCAGCTAGATTGGTGTTCCATGGCTATACTCCCAGCTATTCTAATCTGGAGGCTAAAGCAGAAGAACTACAAGTTCAACATCTGCCTGAGCTGCAGAGTGAGTTTTAGAATTAGTCTCAAGCCTGGCAGTGGTGGCACATGCCTTTAATCCCAGCACTTGGGAGGCAGAGGCAGGTGGCTTTCTGAGTTTGAGGCCAGCCTGGTCTACAGAGTGAGTTCCAGGACAGCCACAACTATGCAGAGAAACCCTGTCTTGAAAAAAAAAAGTATTAGTATCAAAATAAAAAGTAAAATGAGATGGAGGATTGTTTTCATTAGGGTTCTGTTTCAATGAAGCATCGTGACCAAAGCACCTTGGGGAGGAAGAGGTTTATTTCACTCACAGTTCCACATAACATTTTGTCATCAAAGCAGTGAGGGCAGAATCATCGATGCAAGAACTAATGCAGAGGCCATGGAGAGGTGCTACTTATTAGCTTACTCCTTGTGACTTTCTTATCCTGCTTTCTTATAGAACCCAGGACCACTGGTCCGGAAATGGTACCACCCACACTGGACTGGATGCTCCCTCATAACTGATTAATTAAGAAAATGTCCTACAGGCTTGTCTATGGATGGAGACATTTTCTCAGGTGAGGCTCCCTCCTCTTTAATGACCCTGGCTTGTGTCAAGTTGACATTGAACTTATGATACAGCTCAGTGGTAGAGTGTTTGCCTAGCATGTATAATGCTCACCCCTAGCACCACCACCACTAAATGATGTTGCTTTTGTGCATTTTGGACTGGACCTGCAGATTGTTCTTGGGTAAACCTAAAGTTTGAGATACTTTTTAAATTCTTAATTGGAATGGGCTTACTGGCATTTGTCTCTCTGTAAAGACTGAGCTATATAAAGCCCCTAAGTATAGCAGTGCTCATCTGAACTGGACAAAGAAGTTACAGCTTCTTCTATTATATTGGACCTGTCTATGGCTCTTCAGCAAATGTAAAACAAAATCAAAATATGCTTCATTAGAGGTATGACAACAAGGTAAGAACAAAACATTAATTATTTTTACCCTCAGGCCTTCAGGCTACAACCTGTTGTTAGTAAAGCAAATGCAGCTATGAACAGAGTATTTTTCTTGCCTGTAGCACAGACTTTCAGCTCTTATTTTAATTGGAGTTGTGCATTTGAATATTCATAAGCATACATTGTGAGCTCACAAACCAAGATTGTTTTCTGTGTAGGATAACTACCAGAAACAAGGTCACCATTTATTTGAAAAAAACAATATGGCATATGGGATGGAATGAGGTTATGGTAACACAATTTTCCTGACCTTAAGTGGGCTGTGGGCTGTGTTCTGACACATAGACTGGTAAGACAAAATATTTTAAATCAGCAGAGTACTGAAAAATCTAGGACATATGGCTGTCTTAGCTTTGAAACTAAAACAATTTTTTCAGTGAATTAAACAATTTATCCCAGTATATTTGTAGATTCCTTGATTTATGAATTCAGTCACTTCCTGGCAAAGTATGGAAGCCCTTCAGTGTATGTTTACAGACTTCTTTATGGATTCTATTCTCTATCTTATTGCCATCTTTAACCATTCCAGACAGTGTTAGTGTGTGTAAGAAGTTCTCCACACTTTTCATATATGAGTTTTCCTCCAACACTGAAGATTATTACCCTTGCTTTGTCTCATGTTTTCTCTGTACCTAAAGCTATTTCTATGTCTCTGCAAACCACTAGTGTGGTATACCTATATATTGTCAATGGAGACTTATTTGGTGTTGTTTGGTATGGAGATAGTAGGCTGTTTAAGGCCAGAATTTTTCTTCCTTCCTCCTTTCTCTTTTTATTTTGTACTTTTGTTTCATTCTTTTGTGGTAGGGTCTCATTTAGTCCAGGTTTGGAACTTACTTTGTAGCCAAAGATGACCTTCAATGTCTGACCCCATTGCCTCCACCTTCCAAGTGCTGGTATGTAGGTGGGCACCAGAATTAGCCAACCAGGATTGTTTCTTAAACAAATCATCTCTGCTTCTTGTCAAAGTTTTTGGTATCCCACACAGTCACAAATTTAGTAAAGGATAAAGTAACCATTGGTTGAGTGAATAAAATTGTGAAATTTTATTATCTGTTATAAATATATTGTCTTGAAGGAAGTAAGACTTAACAATATGCTTTGAAATTATAGCAAACAATGAGATCAGGGAATAGCATTTGTAAAGGAAAGGAAAACCATTATACAGATCTAAGAGCATCAGAAGGAAAAGGTACATGAGAAGAGACACTGAAGACCAACATCTACTGCAGTGAGGAGTGAGTTTGTGGTACGAAGGAGGGAGTCTCCCATGTTAAATGTAGAGGGATTGAGGTTATTGAATTCACTGAATTAAAAAGCATAAATGTACACTAGTTACAATGGCAAAATGAAAAGATCAGAAAAACACCCAGTGTTGGTGAGCATATAGACACCCAGAACTCTCACCCACTGCTAGTGTGAGTGGATCTTGTTGGTATTTTTGATATTGAAGTTGTTCCCAAATTCTACCTCTGGGACACATCCTGAAGAAATACACCACTCCTACACAGTAGAATATTTGTAGCACCACTATTAAATAATGAAACTGGGTTGAAAGTTGCTCAAAATTTTATCAAGAAAAAATAGATAAATCATAGCATATGTAGGTAATGCAAAAAACAGCAACAAGAATGAATAAACCATAAATATAGTCATCAGAAATCAATAGGTCTAATATATGATAGAAGAAGATAAACACAAAAAGGTACATTTTGTACATTTCTATTTTAGAGTACTTCTAACTGGCAACATCAAGTTGTGGATTCAGAAGCTGGTGAATGGTGGGTTAGGATACTCTAAGGAGTGAGAGAGAACACTAGAGTCTAGAAGTTTGGTAAAGTTCTGTTCTTAGCCTGGGTGCTAGGTATGTAGGCATGTGCAGTTTGTATGTATCCCTTGAACTTTTCACTTATGACTTATTTCACTGTTGCATATTGCTTTAAAAAAGCATCTAAGAAATCAAACTTCAGGAAGAAATGTAGTAAAATAATATTCTGATGATCTGACGTAGGAATTTCTTTTGAAAAAATGTGTTTGATGGATGATTTCTACAAAAGGGAAAATCATTAATGGGATGGGGGAGGGTATGTGAAGAATTATGCTAACCTGGAGGAAACATTAAAAGGAGCCATTTAGGCATAGTTGGGTGGGGAGGAGAGATGTCTTGTTTTACATGTTTTCCTTTGGGCCTTTGGTTTAAGACAAGGAATAATGTGAGGGTATCAAAGTGTCAGGAGGGAGAAGTATGTTTGTGGAGAATAGGAATGAAGAAGTAAAGTCCAAGAGAAGGTATGAGGAAGGCATCAAGGACAGAGGCAGGACTTTTGGACTTTCAAAGGGAATCAAGTCCACCAACCTAGAAGTGCAGGAGTAGGGAGGACATTGAGGCTCTTGAAAGTGTCTCAGTCTATCTAGCATGAGAAGTGGGTATAAAGAAATGAGTGACAAAAGCAATATAGTTTCTAAGGAACATACTTTGGAGACTAGAGAAAAATACTTCTGCCCAACACAAAGAAGAACACCATTAATGTGTTACTGTGGTTTTATCATGCAAGGTATTGGTGTTTAAGGTAAAGTGAAGAGCAGATAATCAAAAAGGTTGCCTAGATAAGAGTGAGTTTAGAGGTAAGGCTCTAAGAATGATGTAGTTCCAAGGTAAAATTGGAGATTAGAGAGGGTTTGAAGGAGTAAAGGTTTGGGGTCAGTAAGGATCATATTTGGCCTATGCAGTGGGTTTGGGAGATGACAGACTGTGGTAGTTTGAATATGCTTAGCCATGGGAAGCAGCACTATTAGGTGTGGCCCCTTTGAATGAGTGTGGCCTTGTTGGAGGAAGTATGTCACTGTGTTCATAGGCTTTGAGGCTGAAGTTTCCCCTGGTGTAGGTGTGGAGGAGAGTCCCTTCCTTACTGCCTGCTGAGAAGTCTCCTCCTGGCTGCCTTTGGATCAAGATGTAGAACTCTCAGCTACTTCATCCAGTATGTCTGTCATACTGCTATACTTCCCACCATGAAGATAATGGACTGAACTTTTGAAATTGCAAGCCAGCCCTAATTAAATGTTTTCTTTTATAAGAGTTGCCTTGATCATGGTGTCTCTTCATACCAATAAAACCCTAGCTAAGACACAGACCAAACTTCTCTTGCTCCTGGTATTGTACATCTCAGGTTCCTACTAAATATCAGGTTAATCTTCCCACCCAGAGAGAGCTTTTCACCATGGTCATTATTTCTCTATCTAAAGCTCCTCAAGAAATAAAAAACTAAGGGGGTAAATGGAGTTTCAGTAAAGAGTTCACCACCTCATGCTAAATAGCAGTGGTCCTTATATTAGGTACAGGTGGAGCCATAGCCAGATGTCCTCATTGTCATAGGGGGCTCATAAAATGCTTAATGCTTCCTCTGAATGAGAAGTTTTAGGTAGATGCACCTGACATACTTTTTCTCTGTATTTATTTCTGTAGTGATGGGGATTTAATCTTGGGTCCCCAGATCTGAAATTTTTCTTTAAATCCAGATACTTTATCATCATCATCATCATCATCATCATCATCATCATCATCATCATCATCATCATTATTTATTATTATTATTATTATTATTATTATTAATTTGTCATTGTTGTTATTGTTATTATTATTTAATTTTCTGTCAGAGATTCCCTTTCTAGTCTTTAAAAAAATAAACATCAAAATTTATTAATGTTACAGATGGGACCACTGGATCAGGACTTACTTGAGCATGAGTGTAGTTAGCCCTCAGCAGCCTTTTACACTGAGCTAGATTTTTACCCACATACAACCTTTCTACCACTACTATTATCGTCATCTGTGGCTCAATTCCAAATCCTCACATTATACACTTTCAGCATCATTATCTCAAATTGAGGAATTTCACACAGAATCATCTGTGAAAATATCAGAGGTAAAAGTAAGCTATTACAGGGTGTTGATGTCACCCCAAGGCCTTGTTTGCTATTTTTTGCTTATTTTACTGTATTTAACCCAGTATAGAAGGGACTGAACTATAATCAACTGTAATTTATTGGGGCTAATGGAGGGACAAAGAGATCCTAGCAGTGTATGACAGTGAACACGGGATAAGGATGAGGATACCTGCATGCATATTTTCTAGATAACACAGGCATAAAAAAAATCCATCTTAATAATTCACAACTGGACTGAAATGTTCTGTGACCTGAGGCAATGAGAGTAATAGACCAAGGGGGTGGTAAACATTTTATTCACTGGCAGATGCAAAAAGAGCTATGTTAAGAAACACAACAAGCAGAAAATAGAGAGTTGGTATATGGCTGACTGCTGAAAGAATATGGGTCTATTGGAACCACATTCATATGCCACATCATTATTTTTTTATGCAATTTTTCCCCTATGAATTACCCAAAGGTAGCCCTGACCTTTGACTGAACTCTGGGAAGAACTCAAATTCCATTCTGCTTGCTATTTTTACTCCTACAGATGTGCTCAAGGAAGCCAGCAGATGTTAGTCTCATGAAGGACTCAGAAGATGGTACTTGCTGGTAAAATTCCCTGAAGTGCTTCTGGGAGACAAACGTGGCCTGTTGATGGGATGTGGTACCCTTTGCATCTTGATATCTTATTTTTGTAGGAATGGATAAATCATTATTCAAGAGCCTATTAGTAGGTCAAAATAAATCAAGAGCTACATTAGACCCAAACTTGCCATCACTTTTTCTACCAGATTTGCCTGAGTTATATCATACATCATATATCATTTGTCATATATCATATATCATGTGATACACACATATACACATTGGAAAAGAGTTTAAAAATACCTATTTTTTACAGTTAAATAGTGAGTTATGTAAAATTGTATGAGTCTGAGGGCATGACAAGTCTAGATACCCCTCTAAATCCTTTCCCTTTCTCAACTGTTGTTTTCGTCTTGTCCTTAACTGTGGCATGTAGGATCATGCTGATCCAGGACACCCACCCACTTATCCTTTGATGGTTATCTTCTATAGCATCAGTTTCTTGATATTTGTTTGGTTGAGTGGTTATCGTAGGAAGTTAGCTTGTTTACTGGCTCATGAATGCTTCCAAATGAGGTAGAGTGGAAGCACAGTGCTCTATAAAAGGGTAGGACCAGTTAGTGGGAGTTGCTGTTGCTGCTTTCTTGTTATCTGACTTTCATTTTTGAGAGCTGGGGATCTTAGGAGCTTTGCTGTACACATTTTACACATTTTACTTAGATTCATCTAGGTATTTGGGGTAGAGGATGTCATTTTCAGGAAATCTTCATAGTGTGTATAAGGCTTAATAAGTGTGGCACAAACCAGGCAATTAATTCTAAAATTATCACTGTTTATTATCCCCCTTCCTTCTGAATCTAAAAAAAGGATCATACTTTCCACCACCACCCTCATGTATTCCTATAGTTCAAGGAAAGTACTAGAGGGCACATTTATCTGTTAGGTCTGCCTTCTATGTATGACATTCCATATCTTTTACCCTCAGGCCTGACAATTTAGGGGTAAAATGTCAACTTGGGAAAACAGACAGTGAAGATGATGGAGCCACAGACAGCAGAAGTCTATGTCCCTGAGTTGCTGCTTGGAGAAAATTAGCCCTCTAACTAGAAATTACCTTTAGATGAACAATATTCTCTCTGAAGCTTCTGAGGGTTACCATATTAGCTATTATATCCTTATTAAATTTTCCTTAATGAAAACACACTGCATCAGTGTATGTCTAAATTCAATGCATGTTGCAATTATTTTGATTCACTGTAGTGAGTTTATATCTTGTTAAAACTAATGAAGGCCCATGAATTTGCAAAGGTTCTAAAATTCAGTAAATGCCAGTCATCAGAAGACTTCCTTGTGAAAAGCACTTTCCCAAGCACTGAGTAGGAATGATGACCCTAGATGAAGACTGATGGGGTCTCAGAAGGAGAAAACAAGCCTGCAAGATCAGGATGGGGTAGTTTTAAACAAGGGCATTGAGTAAAGCATGTGCACCGTAAGTGAAATTTAGAAATCAAAAAAGATTACCACACTAGGGCTTAGCTGTTTTGAGACTGATAGAGGATGTATGAGCCAGGAGTTTCACACATAGGAGGAGTCAGAACTTGAGCTCATGGAGGAGAGCTGGGTTTATTTTTCTTTTCGAGGGCTGTCCTACATTGGAGAAATGCAGACAAGGACAAAGTCACAAAAACAACAAGAGTGACAGTGTTCTTCACCTATGGTCTCACTCAGAGGGTCTTTACACAGAGATATTATGTTCCTGAAATAGATCTTGGTCCTCTCAGGCTGCCTGAGTGGAAAATGGTTACTCAGATGAGAAAAGGCAAGGCTGTCAAAGTGGGGTTTGCTTGCTGAAGCATAAGAACCAGCCATTGTCACCTGCATTTGGCAGAGACTTCAGGTCTCAGAAAAGGAAGAGTGAATCTGAAGTTGGGTTCTTATGTTTGTGTGGCAAGCTTCTTAGTCCCTAAGCCATCTATCTCTCTATCCCTCTTAGGAAATTTTTTTAAAATAAAAAACCCTATTCAGTTTCACATTTTAAAAGTTCCTTTCTCACATGTGATCTGTAGGTGAGAAAGAGTGTGAGAAAATTTTCTTTCCTTTCTTAGAGTATAGGGAGCATCCCTCTCTTCTCAGATATTTTTATTGGACTTTTTATAGTGAATTTATCTAGATTACTCTTATCTTGAAAGCATTTGTCCTACTAGGCCTCAATTTTTTTTCTCCTTGTTTCTATTTTTCTTGGTATCTGGTATCTATGTCTCATGCATGTATGTGGTATCAGTATATCATTTTTGCTGGTGGCTGCCCTTGTTTCTGGCTTCTTGGTGGTGAGGCTGTATAGATTTTTATATTGCATTGCACTCAACAATTAAAAAATGAAGATAAATTAACTAAAAGGCTCTGCAAACTAAAGAGAACTATGGGGTGTTAATGTATGCATATTTTCCCTTAAGCATGTTGATTTATTTTACTTTAAAATCAGAAATGCCTTTGTCCCTAAGGTG
Source organism: Mastomys coucha (assembly GCF_008632895.1). NCBI lineage: Eukaryota > Metazoa > Chordata > Mammalia > Rodentia > Muridae > Mastomys > Mastomys coucha. The sequence continues at coordinate 108,202,699 of NW_022196915.1, forward strand.
AATATACGGTATTTTAAAAATTCTTTCTTTTCAGCTAATTTAATGGCAAACAATCTCCAGCTCATTTAGTATTCTAGCATTTAAAGGATCCTCAAAGATCAGCAACTTGGAAGCTCCCTATTCTTAAATTTGGAAAGCAGACAGGCAGCACAGGATGCCACTTTCCCAGCTCCCTGGTATTCCTTTCAGCGGTTGATTAACTCTTTGGTTCATCTCAGCATAGGAAACTCAAGTGTCTGCTTAGCAGGAGTGGTAGGGGGTATTCAAATGAAGGCTGTTGTAGGCCAAGATTGTATCAGTAAAGCCCACTTCAGAGCCTCACTAGAGACCCTCCATTGCTAGAGCACCATCTTGAAGCCCATTTGGTCAGAAATGGCCATTTGAGCAGTCTCAGGCCTGGGATAAAGCTTGTTTCTAAAAGTGTTTTTCCGTTGGGAGAAAGGAAAAGTGAAGTAAGGGAGCCCCCTTTTGGAGGAGGACAGCTAAGGAGGAATGTGAGGGAGCTAAAAAGAACGGTGGCCAGTCAAGAAGATGCAAGTGGAAAAAATTGGAGAAGCAGTCAAGAGAAAGACATGCTTCATATATCAACTCATATTGGGAAAAATCAACACAGGATTTTAAAATAAGTGGTACATGTTTGAGACCCATGGGGAAGATCTTTTCAAAAGGATATATATACAAGAAAAGAGCTGGACTGGTTCTCCTGTTGCTAAGGTAAGGTTCACTTGTTGCTAAGATAACCAGTTCTGAAGATGGACATGGAGATGGTACAATAAGCTAAGTGTATGTCCTGTGGAGGTAGGAAAGAGCATTCCAGTTAATCCCACTGTGAACTCGGGTTTACTTCTTTTGTTTTCTACAACATATCCCAAGACCAGTAGCAAAGATAAGCTAAGTGAATGTAATCTTTGAATGTCTTCAGCACTAACTTTGTTGTAGGCATCTGGGACAAGCTGCCAATGGCCCCACCTCCTGGTATCAATGTCTTGGCTAATTCTCTTCCTTCCAGTGTGGACTGGACATATGGAATTGCTTATGAATAGAATCCAGTAGATGCCACTTCTAGGGGACAATTTAGGACTGGGCCTTCTGACTGGTTTGAATCCTTCTGCAATAGCTTACTCTCAGAAGATCAGCTGCTCTACGGAGAGGCCATCCTCTCAATGATTAACAGCAACAACTAGCAAATAGTCAAGGGAAACCAGAGGTTCCATCAACTATAGCCTGCTAAACAAGGTGCCCTAAGATTATCCTTGTAGTGAGCTTGAAGCAACTCTGCTCCCTGCTGAGTTCTAAGAAGTGCTGCATCTTACTCTTACCTTATATAAGAACTATAGCAGAGGACCTCGAGAAACAAGGCTCTGCTTTTGATTGACAGATGTGAGATGAGAGATTTGCACCACTGCAATAGATAGCTGATACACAGGGGCATTATTACTGAAATGTACCTTCTGCTTTGTCCCACACACTCACCTGCCTCTGAGTCCCGCAGGAATGAGTCTTTGAAGTTCTCCAATTTTCTCTCCTCCCATTCTTGTAGCCATAGCCTATTCCAATTAATTTTTTACATCCTGGGAAGTTACAGGAACTAGATGAAGAGCTCTGTTATTTGTAGAAGACCTTCAGAGCTATTTGTCCCCCTTATGGATTTGTGGTTCTTCCAACTCCCATAGCTGTGCACTATGTACCATGCACTCATGTAAAGCCTCACAAGTTAGTACACCACTCTCTCATACTCCAGTTTCAGTAATGGCTGTTCCTGGGAGAAGTAACATCCTGCCTTCACTGGTCTTCTGCTTTAGGGTGAGAACAAAGAGATATGCAGTTTGATATTAGATGTGACAAGCTAGGGCAGATGCTAGCAGAGTAAGGTGTCACAGAATGCTAGAACTGACACTGGCCTAAGGAAGGTGTCTGTGCAGTCTTTCTGAGATGATAGCATCAGAAGACAAACCTAAACACAAGGAGAAGGCGAGCCACCCATCAGAATATGGCTGTGTGTGCCAAAAGAAAGTAAACTGTGGGAACAGAAAAGTCTATCCTCTCTCCTTTCATGAAGAGCACTGAGACCAGAATGACATGGGAAGAAGGGCAGCCGAGCTATGGCAGTGGCTGTAGCTGTCCAGCAGCCACGGAGAACAGGGTACCTGAAAGGGAGGCAGGGAATGAAAAACGATGGGCAGGTGAGAGAAGAATGAAGCCAAGACAAAGATTTCTGACCAAGGCTCAAAGTTTAATTTTCAGCTTTGCATTTATATAGGGGAAACCTAAAGACCCATCCTTTGTTTCAGCTGGATTATGTTGCTTTGTTTTGGCTGGACAATGTTGTAAAGCAAGCTCAGCAGGCAGTCTGCAGATGAGGCGAGGCAGAAGACCTCCACCTAGGTCAGAAGACTCCACCCTAGGTGGGCTAGGTCGTTGAAGACCAACTGTGGCAAACAATTAAGGTCTGTTTAGCCTATTCAAGTCTGGGAGAAGGGCACAAGTGGGATGTGGACAGAGCCTTGCAGGCTATGGTCATGAGCTACACAGTTTTATTGTGCAGGAAACTGGAAGCTACTGAGGGATGATCAGTCAGGAAGTGATTTATGTCCAGCTTTAACTAGATTACTACTACACTCTGTGAGGGTCAGCGAAGCACAATGATGTAGGTGGAGTGGTTCTTGCCATTGTAGGTAACCTTTCTTTTATTTGAAGGGAAAGACGTGAGGATGATGAATGTTGGTGTCTTTCAATTTGTGTCTGATCAGAACTCTGTTAATTACTATGTGTGTAGCCTTATCTACCATCACTGAAATATTTCCCTCATAAATAGGGCATGGGGAGCTATCTCTTGACTATTGTGACCATTGACTGGTTGATAAATTCAAGTACATGGCAAGCACCTGCGTGGCTCCTGTCACTAAACATCACAGGTATTTCAACAATTCTCCTTGCATTCCTGTGGGTACGTAAAGTGGACATTTCTAGTTTCTTTGGAAAGTCAGTTTTGTCAAATGATGTTTTGCTGAGGCACATGGGTGAAAGGATGTTTTGCTAAAGCAGACAAAAGAAAGAAAATTTTGCTGAAGCAGACACAGGTGAAAGGATGTTTTGCTATAGCAAACCCATGAAAGGACATATGGTGAAGGAATATAAATAGGAGCTCAAGCATTGGTTTGTTTTGTTCCACCTTACTACTCTTCACAATGACACACATGCATTGGTTTGCCTCACACTGTGTGGCTGAGCTCCCCTTGTGGTAATGCCTTAGAGAGAAACTTGCCAAAGAACTTCTAATGAGGTTCCTGCAGCTTCTTGCTGCTTTTGCTGCCTTGGACCAGTTGGTGAGCCTTGTGGTTTCTTAGGGATTGAATTGCCCATACAGGTTTGTGTGTGATGATTGCAGCTTTTGCTTTGAGTGGTGTCTACAGACAGGACTGAACTGCAGCTGTTAATTTGTATTTAGTTTTTTGCTACTGGAATGAATTGCTGATATTGTGACAATGAAGATGGGACTTGCCCTCGAAGAACTATTTCCAAATAGGTCTACTTCACCGTGTCCTAATAACTTTTCTCTCCTACTACCTCTAGTGGGCAGTGAGCTAGAGGAGAGGTTGAGTGCTTATAAAAGTGGGTTGGAAAAAAATTATGAGTACAGGCATGGAATCTTTGTTTGTGGAAACAAACAACAAAAACTAGAAATAAGGTTCATTTATTCTCTAGGCACACCAGTGATGTGTTGGTCCATAGCAAAAGCTGTCTTCCTATGAAAAGGGCATGTCTTCTATAGTCATGCAGACTCCATTTATCCTGAGACTCATTCTAAAGGTTCTGGGATTTGTTCCTCCTTATCTGTAGGCATATAATCATGATCCAGCTATTTCCTGTGATCAGAGCTAAATTGAATATGGGGGAATTTCTAAGGGTGGGACCCTTGTAGATTTGTTTACCCATGGAGCTGTCACTAGGGGTAGATTGTGATTTTTGTAGACTATAGAAAATTTGTGTTTCACAATCCTTTTCTTCCATGAAAATAAAAAAAGCTTATTTTACAACTGTATTTGTATAAAGACAAATAGATTAACCCTATATAAGTGTGTTTTGTTTTTCAAATTAAAGCTTCTTTGTTCAAATAATTATCTGATATTAAAAGAAATCAAAGCAATTTATTGGCACCTAAAATTAGTATGAGCTGTCATCCTACTTCCATTAGCCAAGGGCATCATGAAGTTTTGAAAGTGGTCATCCAACCTGTAGAGTAGACTGCCACCCATTTTTGTGCTTCAGGGTACACACAAAGAGAATTTGGTTTATTACCAGGCCCCTATGTCTCACCAGCACTTCCTACTGGAATGCAGCAGAGTCAGTACACTGATTTGGATGAAACAATAAAAGGTTCCCAAATCTTACTAGGCCTCCTACCCTAGCACAACTGATGCCATGATTGAAATACTATTTAGGCCTTAGAGCCCAGCATATGCCAAAACATAAACAAATATCTAATCCATCAAAGTCCATTGCCTGGGAAAATCTCTAGAGGTACTGTCCCTGCTTTTTGGCTTCTGTAGTTCTGCTTCTGGATAACTGTTCTTGCTAATTGAGGTATGTAAACCTTGGACATGGTTTTTGTGCTTAAACGTCCACTGTGAGAAAGGCTTGCTTGGGTTTCAAAGACTCAGTGTAGTTGCAGGCTGGTTAATAATGATGTTCTATTGGTTTGAACTGATGTCTGAGTGGTCTTCTCTGGTGGATACCTGACAACACAGGTCTTGAGTGCCTACCTAAGCTATGTTCTCTGTGTCTAATGATGAAATGGTAGACACAGAGATAAGACAATACAAATAAGCTGATTATGTTCTTGAAGTGGAAATTTTTTGATGTCATCAAAGGAAAATAGTAATTACTTCTATTTTACTTCTGTCTTCATACAAAAATGCAATTAATATAAGTGACAGAAAATTTCATTTTAAAGTCCCTAAATTTATTATCTATATAGCAAACTCCATTTCCTTTAGGTATTTACTAAAATACCATTCTATCAGCTAGGATGATATTAACTATTACATATAAAAAAATAGCAATATCTTCCCACCACAAAGTACCCAAAGTCTTTTACTCTGTTTTATCTCCCTGCCCTTCCATAAGTTGGACCTCCATGTTGACAAGACAATGCTGTATTTCATATTTAGTGCTATTTACTACTGATACCTATGTGTGATGCCAATATTTATGTCTTGATTGATATTTGGTTGATGAAAAAAGGAATATATTTCAGTATTAATGTGGATCCCTTGGATGTTAGCTTCTGGCAGTTCTAGCTGGTTACTACACTTGCAGGTTTAATGGTCAAGATTGGCTAATTTGTAAGACTCAGTAATGGGCTAATACTATTGCCCAAATTATTCTCTAGTCTATGAGGTAGACTGTTATATAGCTGAAGATTGTTTTTCAGACTAGAATAGACACAACTGCTTGTTCTTTATAATTTCTGAAAAATATTTTTTATAATTGTAGATGAGGAAAATCATACCCTCTACCCTTCATTCTATGTTATATGAATTTGTCCTCAGGAATCAATGCCTAGAGAGATTATTACTGATCAATCCAAGAAGACCAAGTTTTAAGAAGAAAAATACAAAAATGTTCCTGGATGTAAGGTCACACTGCATGACTTTATGACATCAAATCTCCCCTTATCACTTTATAATACTCCAGTTAGTAATGGAAAAGCAATATTTCTTGGTGTGAATTGACAAATAAATAGCACTGGCTTGAGTGAAAAATGGAGTTGTAATGATGCTGAAGGACTGAGGTGGTTATGTAGTTCATGGTGAGACTTTATCCCCTATCTCAGTTAATAGGTCATCTTTGCCATTAGCAAATGGAACAAGAGTTAAAATGCATGTGGCATTTCTACAATGCCATTTCTTCTCTAAAGGTCACCACTATAATAAAATTTCAGAGAATGTAGGAGGCCATCTTTCTTGTTTGCTTGTACATATTTGCAGTCATAAGGCTTGTTGTCAACCAAGCTCGAGGTTAGAGGACTGCAATCAAGTAAAAGCTTGGCATTTTAAAACATTCAGTGGCCCTACTGGCTTAGGAAGGGTGAATTATTCTTCTCCACAGATAGTGTTTCTGACTGTCTGGAGCCACTTATATAAGATATGTGCAGAGAAACTTCATGATGATTGAAATGATTTCCTTTAGATTTCAACTACATGACAAAATATCATGTCATGAAGTCCTTTACAAAATGTGATAAGGACAGGGTCATTTTCAGAGTAATGATGTTGCTTGGAATAAAGATATAGTCTTTTATTATTTCTTTTATTTTGTGAGATTATATAATTTCCCTCATTTTCTCCCTCCAAACCCTCCTGTATACTCTTCCCAGCTTTCTTTAAAACTTTATGATGACCACTTTTCTCATTAATTGCTGTTACACATGTATATATTCCTAAATAAAACCACTCCAGTCTCTATAATGTTATTTGTATGTATTTTTTAGAGCTGAACAAGGACAATAGACATGCCAAATGGACAGCAGAAAGCCTATGAGGCCTCAAGCATACACAAAAATTACAGGTAAGTAAGGAATGCTGAGAGATGGAGAAATAGTCTACCCAGGGAAAAGTCTTTTAATATGTTTCTCTTGACTATAAAGAACATGCACATATCAACAACCAGAAGCGATGAAGTCAGATTTAAAGTATCACAAATTTAACGACTGTACCAGATAACTGTCAACTTGACCAAGAGTTCCTATTTTACTTAGCAGGAAGAAGCCATGAGTCATCGATCGATTCCTGGGGTTTGGATGTCTGGTTATGGTTATTTTATAAATTTTAGTTTGATTCTCATTTTAAGGGATGATTTGGAAGGGTCATAATTTTGAATAGGGAGAAAATATATGGGAAGGATTACTAGATTCATTCTTGAACAAAACATATAGCAATAATCTTACATTGGTAGAAATCTTTATAATTGATATAAAATTAAAATAATTTATTGCATTGGTGCAGACTTTATATATTGAAACAGAATTAAAGTATTCATTGGTATAAATCTTTGTAATTGTTACAAAATTTGAAATTAATATTGTTACTCTTAGATAGGAAATGTGCCTATTAGCTCCTATTAAAAACTGTTTAAGATGATTAAGTAACACAAATTAAGGGCCAGATAGTAAACTCATGGTTATATTAGATTCTGATTTAATTATAATAAAGTGTTTTCAATATTATTCAAATAGAAATAGCTAGAATAATTAATGTTTGACAATTCAGATATACTTATATAGATACTCTTCAAAAGCATCAAAAATCCATAGAGTATGATATTTAAAGTCATTTCATTATTAATAGAAATTTTGACTAGGAAACATGTCTGCTCCTGACAGAATCCCCATTCCTCTTCAAGGAAGATATTGAGCATTGTTACCTCTAGGTAGAGTTACTTTGATTGTGGCAAGGTAGCTACTGGACAAAGATTGCCCTAATTGTCTACAGACAAAAGTATTGTCCAAAAAGGACAATATAGATGTGGGATAATTGACTGCTAAGTTCTGCCAATTCAGGATAGCTCATCCTTCATAATTCCTGCTTTACTTAAAGTCTGTCAGATGGTTCTGGGCCAGATGGCTTAAGAAAGATTCTCCAACATTATAAGAAATTAGGGGACTGTCTAGGTAGTCAGCTGTCTCTACAAATTGGGTAAGTTTTGGAAAATATATTTTTGTGCTTCCTATGTATTCAGGTAATATTTAATTCATTCTCAGATCTCTGATGGGGTTGAAGACTGGTTATAGTCTCATAATCAAACTTAAGTTGTTTAGCATTGAGAAAGATGATGTAGATTTCAAAGTTTGGTTTTTAGATAATAATGCAAGTTAAAATCAAAACATAATTCAGATATAGAATTGTAAGGTCTTTAAGCTAGGGTAGATATTAGAGTAATATATCCAAATTGACAAACTTGATGGACTGTACATTAGTAGCATATTATATGCTTTTAGCTTACATAACTGTTAACTACATTCTATGTATATATGAGAGAAAAGACCTTTTTAATGGACAAAAATGGTGAGATGTTGTGAATTTGATCTCATGGATTCCCAAATTATATGGAAATTCACATGTCTGCTTGTAAGTCATCGCAGGTCCCTGCCCCCAATTGGCTTTGATTGGAAAATAAAGTTGCTGGGGCAAATGGCTGGGCAGAGAGACAGAGGGACTTTTAGGATGTCTGGGAAGGGACTGAGGAAGGAAGAAGAAGGATCCACCATGACAAGGGCATAGGAGACAGACCATGCTGGGAAGGTGCAGGAGGTAGACATGGTGGAAATGTAGGTGCAAGGGGGAAAGCAGCCCCATTGGAGGGTTGCTCAGAAAGGTCCAGGGCAGCACAGATAAAATTTAGCAAGTATTAAGTCAGGAATATCAGAGGGGAGTGTGTTAGTCACATGGAGGTTCAGGAGTAGCCCCACCATTGAGCTAGTTAAGGCATATTAAAATATAAAGGTTTGTGTGTATGTGTGTGTGTGTGTGTGTGTGTGTGTGTGTGTCTTTCATTCATAGATCCAAAACATTTGTGTAGGTGGCAAGAAGCATACACATGCTGGCCTGTGAGTTTTGAGCAGATTAGCAATTTACCACTTCAGATGGAGTTGCACTAAATTGAGTGAAGGAATTTGTGAGCCTTCAAATGATTGAAGGAAATAGAGCCTTCAAATGATTGAAGAATGGCCTTGTTGATTGTTCATGGAGCATCTTGGTGGCAAAAAGCATAATATCTCTATGCTCAGAAAAGCTATGTATATGGCAGGCTCCTCACTTAGATGCTACCTCCATCCCATTAGCATCCCAGATGGCCTTATCTCAATGGTGACAAGTTTTGCTTCTATATCATAAAGGCAGAGGCAGGTGGATTTCTGAGTTCGAGGCCAGCCTGGTCTACAGAGTGAGATTCAGGATAGCCAGGGCTACACAGAGAAACCCTGTCTCGAAAAACCAAAAAAATAAAATAAAAAAATAAAGTATCATCATTATCTTGCTTCTACTTAGCTCTACCATCCATTGCTCTGGCAAGTTCTGCTCTTTCTCTCTCTTTCTCTCTCTCTCTCTCTCTCTCTCTCTCTAAAGATTATTTATTATTATATGTAAGTACACTGTAGCTGTCTTCAGACAGACAAGAAGAGGGAGTCAGATCTCATTACAGATGGTTGTGAGCCACCATGTGGTTGCTGGGATTTGAACTCAGGACCTTTGAATGAACAGTCAGTGCTCTTACCAACTTACCCATCTCTCTCAAGTTCTGCCATCTTGCAGACTGCTTCTAAACATGGTAGAGTGCTACTCATCAAGTTTGTCCTTCAGGCTCATTCCACTCATCCAGCACATTCCATACCTGTTTCACCCTACCTACAATGTGCCATATGATTTTGGCTTACTTGATGAACCTTGTCAATCCCATAACACTGAGCTTGATATGGAGTAGGGGACTTTTTTGTATAGATGAAATTTGGTGATTTAGTCAATCTATTAAAAATTCTAGTTATATGCCCAGGTCTACTTTCACATAGCAAAACACACTAGGGGGGTCATGTGATTCTCACACCCTCATCAAGGGATAACAAGTCAAAAACAAAGTACATACTGTAAGTTCTGGTGACAGTTGATTCCTTACTACTATCACAGTCTGTGGCTAAATGTCTTCATCTGCAGTTTCTTTGACAAAAATCTCTAAGTTTTTGAAAGTTATTACTTTTGCACTAATGCTCTTTTTACAAAGTAAATTTCTTTGGCTATGATATCCAGTTTCTAAACTACATAACACTATTCCTTAATTCAGATTATATCTGGCAGGGTCTGTGTGCTCTTGTCTTGTCCATTTTGAAGATTGTTAAGAAGACTTTCCTGACATCTTCATAACATGAAGTAGATAAATAACAATAGCTACATGCTCTGGGTGTTTGTTGTATGTAAGTCTCTTTACAAATGTAATAGTATGCCCCCAACCTTTCTGTTTACTATAGGGACAGACAGGCAAATGAGAGCTTCTGTCCCATGTTCTTCTTCTGCTTCCCAGAGACTCCCTCAAGACCCATTTCCATTTGGCATTTGGATTCAGGACAACACAAGAAAATTAGAATTGGAAGAGAAAATGAAGCTCTTGACATCACCTCTCATTGTGTCTCAAGTCTGCACACTGTAGTACTCTTGCCTGCAGTTCCTCTCACTAGACCTTTCCTGATGATTTGTTGGGCCCATTATGTGGAGTGCAATCCTTCCATTCAAATTCTAAAAACAATAAACACTTGAACTACAACCATCTGTCCCTACCTGCCTGTTATAAGTTGCCTAACTGAATCTCCCATGCAATGTTCCATTAGTTGTTATTTTATCTTTTGCAAGAAAAGACAAGGCTAAGCTTCAGGAGATCTTAGGTCCCTCCAGTCTAAGGTACTCAATGATCCTGTGTAACTCTTCTTGAATATTCCTTCTTGGTAGTTTCATGTCACAAAGCCTGACTGTTGTTTCATCTGACACCACCTTTTTCTTTTATTATTTATCTTACAACTCATGAAAGGAGATTAGAAAATGCAGAGTAGATATTCAAAGTAATTGGATCTGGCTTTACTTAGCAATGACAGAGACTTGGCTAGCTCAAAACAGTCTGTGCTTCTCTGACTTACTTTGTCAGTCCTGCAGACAACTTATCAGGCCAGGGGTCACTCCTGCTGTTAACTTCTATTAAGTTAAGATATTAGAGGAGTTTAGAGTTAGTGGTACCCTGTCAAACAAATTTGATTTTTTTCTTCAAATCAATGGAGCTAGAGTCATAGTTTACTGTATAGTGCTTGCTAAGCATACATAAGACCCTAAATTTGATACCTAGCTTTGCAAAAGGAAAAAAAAAAAGCACAGACTTTTTTTTTTTTGGCTTTCTAATATCATTAGAATGGGAGATAAATAGAAACATACCCAAACTGTATTCAGAAAATAGCTTGAGTTAAAGATATTTTACAATTAAAATAGATTTGCACTTAATTCTCCTCAAATCATGGGCATTATCGTCCATCTATGATTTGTGATTGCAGAAACCTATGTTTATCATTTTAAATAAGCACAGTAGTTGCCAAGCAGTTTTTAAGTGGAAGCTTTTACTACACATATGGGGAATTATCTGTACTATCACAGAACAGGTTCATGAATATTTATGAAGTGGACACATCTATTTGCTTACAAGTTCTTTCAATAGCCAGAATATCAGTAAGGAGAATATTTATCATATTCCTTTTAAGCTACTGTTTTTCTTAAAGGTAACCACCATCTTGGTTAGTAACAGTAAAGAAATCTCTGCTGAACTTCACAATTCCTACAATGAAGTCATTGTACATATAATTTTATGTTATATCTCTTGATTGATTTAGCTAATACTTTTCAGACAGTGTCTCAGGGTTAGAGTATAGCTCATGCTTGCTTTGAATTTGCCATGTAGCTGAGGGTCACCTTGAGCTTCTGATTCTGTTGTCTCTACCTCCAAAGTATGTTCCACTTTTTGGGAGAGTGTCTTGCTACATAGGCAATGGTAGCCTTTAACTTACTATTCTCTTGCCTCATATTCTGAGTATTAGAGCATGTGAATTGTTTTTTTTTTTTT
>NW_022196915.1:108217264-108220785 GCF_008632895.1 Mastomys coucha
CCAAATAGTGATAATTTGACTTCTTCCTTTCCAATTCGTATCCCTTTGATCTCCTTTTGTTGCCTAATGAGCATGTGAATTGTTAAATTAATCTTTTCTATGATGTCAATAATGCAATCAAATTCAGTGCATCTTGTTACCATACATATTATACAAACAACACAATTTTGAAATACAATGTTATCTAATGAGCTTGTTGCTTATCACTGTGCCTGTGCACAGCTTTCTTCTGAGCATGCTCCCAGAAGTGGAATTTCTAGATCCTAGAAATATATGTATTTAACCTTTGTAGATACTAAGCATTAATTTTCCAGAAAATTCATACTATAAATTCCACATTGTGGGATAGTTCCATACTCTAAGTTTTTTGTCAATACTTAACATTCTTAGTGGTTCTAAATTTTGATATTTCAAAAGTGTGTGTATTGATGACATTATTGCAGTTGATTTTAATTTTTCCAAGGACTAATGAGATCAAATTTTGTTTTCACATTTGTTGCCAGTTTGGATGCCCTCAATTTAGAAGTGCTCACCTAAGTCTCTTATCTAATTCCCCACTCCCTGTTTCCCATTTTATGATTTTCATTCTTTCAGACATACAGCCAAACTTATCTGCCACACTTTCACAAGAATTGATGATAACAATGACAATATAAAGGATAATATTCAGTGGAAACTTACCACAATCGAAGCAAACAATAAAAAATTAAACTCCACAGAGCAAATGTTAGGTGGTTGGCTATTTCTAGAATCTGCCTTGGAATAGATATTAATATTATTTACAAACTTGATTCCTGTGTAACTGGGAAGAGGAAACAGTGCCTATTTTTGAAAACTAACGTGACTTTTTGACTCATCATCCTTACTCTTTCTCAACATCCTCATGACCATGACGTGAGGTGGCAGGCATAGCTGCCCTTCTTTTATTAATGAACTATAGTATGCTCCATTACCTTCTGTGTTATCCCTTATATGAGCCTATGATTAACACTTCTTCTCATGCTTTGTGAAGACTCAGTGTAGTATTCTTTCTACCCTACTATACAAAATTAAACATTTTCTTGTTTTGTTTAAAACTAGACTAAAAATTTTAAATTCTACTTTGCTTGTTAGTTCAAGAGAGTGTATCCACTTCCCACTTATTATTCCATTTGGAATTTCTATTAGGTAATGCATATAAATTCACCAGTATATTATTAGAGCAGTCTACTAAATTATAAATTTATGGGCAATGCACCCATCTTTTGCATATGGATATTATGTAAAAAAGCCACACATTTCATTTGCTCAACACAGTGTGACCAGCAGCTTGTCTATGAGCATCTTAAAACTAGTTACAGACTAGTGGGTCAAAGCAGAGAATGAAACAACAGAAAAGTTATTGCTTTTCATTATGAATAATAAATGGAAATGCATGGGACAAATATTATATTAAAGATGGTAGCTCTACAGCTTCTATATATTTAAATGCCTGTGATGGCTTACATTTAATTTAAAGTGGGAAATATTTGTTATTTTTGAGCAATCTGTCTCAGGACAGGAAGGTGGTATATGGGTATGGCATTTTGTCACTGAGAGGGATCAAGAAAACCTCTGTGTGGTAATGGAAATTTAGGCTTACTTAACTCAGTGACACATGATGAGTACAAGTGGGCTGCAGCTCTTGCATCCAAGTGACTCTTCAGTGACCTCAGGTGACTGGATCCTTTGAGCAAGAACAGGACATGAATTGCAAAAAGACCAAATAAAAGTTCAGGTGAAATAGGATACAAATGGGAAGGTTTCCATCTCTTAGCAGCTGTGAGGAGCTATGTTGTGGCTGAATGCATTTATGGAGGTTAATTTGATCCACATGTTCTACTCTCTCTGCAGGAGCAGATACCCACTTGGAATGTAAAACACGGCATGATCTTGAGGTTTATTCACATATTCTTCTCCTTACCTCAGAAGTCTCCCAAACTAAAATTAACCCAAACTTGACTGTGCTCAAAAAAGCTAATCTCCATAGTCTTATTCTATCTGGCCAAAGAATATCCAACTTTCTGATTTGTTTGTTTGTTTTTCTTTTGTGTGTGTGTCTGAAATTCCTTTGATTTTTTTTTTAATCTCCTTAAAATTCTGATCTTGGTGACATTTCTCTTTGGATTTGTAGTTCTTTCCTTAATTGATTGTAAATAAATTAAACAAACCATTACCACTATGACTATCACATCACCAACTTTATTAAACTGTTTATAACAGATGCATTTTCCAAATCTATCTTTGCTTTTCTTTTTGCTTAATTTAAACTTTTATGTACCTCTTTGTAAAATTATAGCTCTGTGTATGTAATCTTGTCACAAGAATTGTTCTGTGGAGTCAGTTATCCTGTTAGGTTTTGGAATTTCTGTTCCAACCACTCTTTGTTCTTGTAGCATCTTAATTTGGTGTCCTGGACTCTTCTAACATTTCACATATAATTATTTAGATGTCACTGAAAATTATTGTTTAAGGGAATATTTTGGAAAGTACATAATTTTTAAACAATAAAATTGCATCCTCTCTATTGGAATAAAGACTTCAATGTATTCATGTATGACCTAACAGTAGGCATACATTCAGGAAAGTGCCATTAGGTAATTTGATCATTGTCTGAACATTATCAACTACATAAGCATAGATTTACTATTCTACTACTGTAAAATGTAAAGCACACTATGAGTCCTAGGGCCATGATGAATAAAGGAAAGGAGTTTAGGTCAAGCACATGAGGCCTGGAGCTATACATCAGTGGTAGAGTTCTTTCTTGTCTTGCATGTACTAGGCTCTGGGTCTGACCTATTACACTACAAACAAAACATCTTTAAGCATAAAATATAATGATGCAATCAAGAGACATGATGAGGGCTGTTGAGGGTTCAGGAGATGGTTTGTTTGGTAAATTGCTTGCTTTGTAAGCATGAGGGGCTGAGTTAAAGTTCTAGCACCCACTTCCAAAAGCTAGATGTGTAATTACAGAGCTGGGGAGGAAAAGAAAAGTGGGGTCCCTGTGGCTCATTAGCCAGTCAATCTGGCTTAATCAGTGTGTTTCAAGCTAGGGAGAGACCCTGTCTCAAAAATCAATTTATGTAATGGCTGAGGAATGAAACCTGAGATTGATCTCTGATCTCTACGTATACACGTACACATATGTACACACAGATTGCATTCACACAAATATACTCTCACACACAAAAAGACATGGTGAGTAGGTGGTAAATGAGACTTTTGCTGACAAAACTTGGTAGATTTGTAGCTTTTTGTGTAAGTAGAAGGAAGTGTGTTCATCATAAAGATTAGTACAAGAAATATATAAATCAATAGCATGGCCACTTCTTTTTTTTTTCTTTTTTTTTTTTAATTTTAGATATTTTCTTTATTTACATGCGAATTTGTCCATTCCCAATTTCCCCTCCAAAAAACAAACAAACAAAAAAAACCAAACCCCTGTTGCCTCCCCTCTCCCCATGCCTGCCACCCCGCCCTCTCCCACTTTCTGGCCC
>NW_022196915.1:108220796-108221723 GCF_008632895.1 Mastomys coucha
TGGTTACTGTTGGTAGGATTCTTGCGTTTGCCTTTCGCCATCTTTTGCTTTTTGGTGTTCGATGTTCTTAGTGTCTCTGGCTAGAGCTTGTCCTGTCCCTGCTGCCCTGCGAGTCCCCTGCGACTCCTGGGGCCTGTTCCTCCAAGGTGGCTGTTCTGACCTCAGAAACTCACCCGAGAGAGAATGGCGGATACTGCCCGAGTCTCTGGCTTAATGCGCTCTCTGGAGGTAGGCCCTCCACTTGCAGGGAAGGGGCAGAGGAGGACGCTCAACCTCCTCTGTCACTCGGAAGCTGAGAGGATCGTGTCCCTGCTGCCCTGCGGCTCCCCTGGGAGTCGTGGTCTTGTGGCTTCTGGCTGGCTGCTCAGGCCTCAGAAACTCACCCGAGAGAAAATGGCGAATCCCGCCCGGGTCTCTGGCTTAAGGCGCCTCCGGGCTGGCTGCTCCAGTCTCAGAACCTCACCCGAGAGAAAATGGTGGATCCTGCCTGGGTCTCTGGCTTAAGGAGCTCTCTGGAAGTAGGTCCTCCACCCGAGAGAAAATGGTGGATCCCACCTGGGTCTCTGGCTTAAGGCGCTCTCTGGAAGTAGGCCCTCCACTTGCAGGGAAGGAGCAGAGGAGGACGCTGAACCTCCTCTGTCACTCGGAAGCTGAGAGGATTGTGTCCCTGCCGCCCTGCGGCTGCCCTGGGAGTCGTGGGGCTTGTGGCTCCCGGCTGGCTGCTCAGGTCTCAGAAACTCATCCGAGAGAAAATGGTCCACTTTTTATTCTCAAGTGTATATACTTACATATACATGCTTTTATGCCACTGTCGGCACAGTGGCTTTGTTAATACCAGCACCACCACAAACCTGAGAAGTGGTTGTGTAATGTCACTAGGCATGAGCAATTTTCCAGCTCTACTTTGTTTTTTTGTTTTTGGTTTTT
>NW_022196915.1:108221733-108271215 GCF_008632895.1 Mastomys coucha
ACTTTCTTAGGTGTCATGCATTGTTGACAGCAAAATCATGTGACCTGTGATTATACTACTCTTGAATAAGAAAAAGTAATAGAAAATATTGTTTCCTAGGAATAAATGAGAAGAGGCAGGTGCAGAATTTGCCAGCACTTGTTTTGTTTCCTGTGCTGAAATGCTGATATGCTGACAGAACATTCAAATACAGCTTTCAAGACAAAGAACTTATGCTCCTAAGAAGCATAGAGGAAAAATCAGGAAGCTTTTGGCTTCCTAGCGCTCTCTTCTCAAGAAGTATATCTGATTACATAGACACATTTTGCAAAAACACAAATTTTGCCTGTGCATTTCACGGAAGGACAACCAAAGCAAATGCTGACAGGAACATATTTAGTCACAATTACAAATCTAAGAAGGAAGCAGTCATAATTGAGCAATAAAAGCAATATCCATCCCAGAAACATTCAAATGACAGAGAAGCAGGGATTCTGCAAATGTCTTTATGCCACACACTCATGAAAAAGGGACACTAATGTTCTTTCATTAAATTCGTTGGTACTGAGACCAAAATTATCCCCCTACTTTGGTTGATGTCCTTTTTGTAATATAGTCCAGCTGCAGCCAAAATACATTACAGTTTCCAAGCAGACTTTCTATAGTCTGTTCAGAAGCTACTAAATAGCAGGAAGCTAGTTTGTTCGTGGACATTGTGGAATATTTGAAGCCCTGATAGTTAAAGGAAAAGAAGATTTAATCAATGGCAAATGCTACTCACCCCTAACTTTACCGGTAGTTACTACCTTCCTGAGCCTGCTATAGCCAAAACCTGTTTGAAATCATATTGCTGACTCTACCCTTAGTCTGACTAGAGCCAATATGCTGGTCATGTTGCTGGCCAACTAGCTATTAGCAAGTGGGAGCTTTGATGTTTTTCCTTTCTTGGGATGGTGAGAATCTTATGAAAATGTTAGGTCCTGGGGGCTAGGAGAGGAAATGATGCCTACACATACAAAGTAGAGCAGGAAATGGCAGGTGAAATAGAGCAATGATATCTAATCTTGATAATTAGTCATTAGCATCATGGGGGATCCTGGGTGAAGGCTGAGAAATTGCAATCCAGGCTAAAAATGTCGATAATGCTGTACTCTCCACGGAAAAGCCCAGGGTCTGACAGGGACAAACTGTGGCTGCAGCACAGAGTGGTTAAGATTGGTTTGGCGTGAAGTAGCATGTCAACTTGCCCAAAGAGCCGCATCCCCCTGTTATTCTGGAATAGCATAGAAAGCTCTCAGAGAGATGATTAGTGAGGCTGTCTAAAAATGCAAGCTAGCAGTCTCTTTGTGGGTACCTTGACATTTCCTTAGGGATACTGCAACATTCTTTCTCACTCAAAATCTTTCTGTTGCTTCTCTTCTGTGTTAGTTGGGATTCTATAGAGGAAAAGAACTGATAGAATGAATATTAATAACAGTTATATACTGATGCTGCTGGACTAGATAGTTGGCAATTGGTTACTAGCTGTTTGCTCTAAGGCTCCCTCCTCACTTGTCTCTGTTCTTCATACTCTGAGCACATCCTGCAGGTTGGTCTTCTAAGGCTTGTGTATTGACAGTTTAGCTTAGAATACCAATGGGAGGTATTAGTGAAAAGTAAGAGGGAGATTACAGGGAAAAACCAGGGAGATTACCACCCCAACAGGAGCCATGCCTTCTCTGTGGCTTTAGCAGTCTGGCATCTGTTAGTGTTCTGAAACATCCCCCATAGTCCCAGTACAATCCAGCCAAGGCTAGTTTCTAGGACACACCAAAACTGTTTTGTTTCTGATGTTGAAGTGGCAGAGGCTCTCTGCTGCAGGGCTTCTGGCTTGGCTCACTAGATCTCTTCTACTTGGAAATCTACTTTCTCTATTGGCCTTACCTAGTGGGGTATTTCAACCCTACTAAATCACCAGTACTTGTTTTCACAGGTGCATCCTGGAATTTTTCCAAAATATATTGCACATTGACTCTCTTTGGAATTGTATGGTGGGGTGGATGAGGTGTAGAGACAACAAATGCCCGAAGAAAAAATATCCCACAGAAACAGATATTATTTTATGGATAAAGAAAATAATATGTCAGCAATTAGAATTCCATCCAAATTCACAGACATTGTATCATCCAAAGAAGGAGAATTTTGACAGGGCAGTCTGATGGGAAGAAATGGTAAAGACAATTCTTTGAAGAATAGCTGTGCTATTCTTCTGTGTAAAGAATAGGTGAAGGAAGGGCTGAAGAATGTACCCTTCTGTGTTTGGGGACTACAGTTTGAGGCTGGAGTTGGATGTTGAGCACAAGTAAGGTGTTGGGAGTCATAATGAGACCTGGGGATGATGGGAGTAGCCTCTACTGAAAAATCTTCAAGTTATATCTGTAGCTGTCATCTTTTCATTAAGCTCTCAGCCCATTATTTCATCTTCTGGAAGTGTTTATTTCAAATCCAATATGCCTGATATGGAATTTATCACAATCTTTCAGGTCAGAAGATGGCATATTGCCTACTAGTAACATCAAAAATCTGGTGGTGCAGGCCTTTAATCCTAACACTTGTAAGGCAGAGGCAGGCAGATTTCTGAGTTTGAGACCAGCCTGGTCTACAGAGTGAGTAGGACTCTGTACAGCCAGGACAGCCAGGGCCATACAGAGAAACGCTGTCTCAAAAAAAGAAAAAAGAATCTGGATGTGACCTTTTTCAAGGTCAACTCTTACTCCTTGTGCCTCTCAAATTTGGAAGACTTTAATCACGTAACTCCCACATCTGGCTTCCCTAATCAAGTCATACTAAAGATATTCACATTCCTCCCTGTCACATCTTCCTTTAACCCTTGCAGAATGCAGATATAACTACATTCTGTCCTTCTGGGAACCCTTCTGGATCCTAGTGCTCTCAGATGAGTTAATTTTGTTTATCAGGAGCCAAAAAGCTTTCTGGGAGTGGCTGCCTGCCTGCATGCCTTTTTAGTGTTAGGTTGAATTTTATCTTACAACCTTAATAAATACCTTATAGTTACTGAATAAGCTCTTGAACTTTATTCATAACATTCTTTCTGATTTGAACTGTTCACTATGAAGGTTGTCAGAATCAAAACAGGATAGTTCTGTCAAATTCTAGTCAAAACAAGAATATTAGGGCATATGAGAATGGTCCTTGTTCAAAGATTGATAAAAAGAAGTTCAGGGGTGCCATGGAGAAGGGATTATAAATGCTAAATGGTTTCCTATTGCAAAAATTCAAGAATTCTTTGAATATAGAAGTGAGTACGTTAACAGCCCTTCAAAGAAAGATACTTAGGGACTTAGCTGTTGGAGTTCCCAAGAAGCTAGTAGATGTTGAGGCTGAGCCCAGTATTGAGGTCATCCATGGTCAGATGCTGCCAATGTTCACATTCAGATGTTGCTGGCTCCCCCTTTTACCCCCAGCAGAGTTGAAGGGTAGGCTTGGGGTGGGAGTCGAGAAATCTTTCAGGAAATAGACCTATCCCATTCTGCACCAAAGCACAGATAGATAATCTTCTATAAACACTATGTTGATTGGAGTTCCCACAGACTGTCAATTGGTATCATCCTGAAATAATATGCAAGGGTTTTCTGTGAGTCAAACACAGTCACTTCACTTCAGATGCTGCCTGAAGGGTCTGAATTCAGAACCATTAATTAATTCATTCCCAGTGTCAGGGCAAAGGAGCCCAAGCCCTCTCATTTCCTCTCCTTGATGCTGGCTGGGTGATATCACATGGGTTTCCTTCTTAATTTAGCAATGTCATATTTGACAAGCATTTAGTGCACTCTCACCCATCTTTGTTTCCTTGAGCAGAAGAGAGAAAACAAGAGATCAAGGCATGGATGCATCAGCCTGGAGGATAAATGGCAAAGGTTACAATATGCTATATTTAGATCTGTAATTTTCCTAGGAAAGATAATTGGGAAATTAAGTTGCCTGGTTAGGAAGTCAGCAGTCCTTCTGTTTTTGTCTAGTCCCGTAGTCTTGTAAAAGTTCAGGGTTTCAATACCTTCCGGCACTAATAATTAATTTAGAAAAAGTTGGAAGATGCTGCATATCAACTGCCTTTTTTAATGAGATAAGTCAAAGGGGCAAAGAGAAGGGAGTTTCTCGTGGTAATTGGTTGTTAGAATCGCCACATTGCCTTTTTAACACACTCCTTTGAAAGGAGTTAGCTTTCAGATTCTGTAAGGATTCCTGGCAATAACTGCTGTTTAGTAGACTCAGTGGGGCTAAAAAAAGAGCTCATGAGTTGGGAGGGAAAAGTGTCACTGGGGGGATGGAGAACAATGAAGGGGATAGGATTGAGAGTGGATTTGATCAAATCACATTCTATGAATGCATGAAATGCTCAAATAATAATTAAACATAAATAATTTTTAAAAAGATAATGAGAATAGGCATGCTCAGTTGTACCCAGAGAAAACACACACACACACACACAAAACATCTGCCTCTGTGTTCTACTGTTCCTGGGATAATTTTGCTATGAAACTCCATTAGGAGCTGAGAGTTCTTCAAGGTATGACTGAAGTTGTGGTGTTGTGGACTGGAAGTATGGGTGAGAGTTTTACTGGAAAATTTTCTGTATGAGATTTCTCTTGTAACTGCATTCAGTCAAAGGTCTGGAGTCAGGATTTGCATTTCTAATATGCTCCTAGATGAACTCTATGCATTGGTCCAGGGACCAAACTCTGAGGCTCAGAAGTCTCAGATGATGCTGCCCATCCCTGGCTGCAGAGGCAGCTCAGTGTAAGAGGTTGCAAAAAGGTGCTGACAGTTCTGTTACACCTGAGACCAATTAAATGAGAAAGTGCACACAGGCTTCTAGGTATTTGAGAAGTTCCCCACGGGCAGTTCCAACACAATCAGGGTTAGGACTCACTGGAAGAAGTGACCTCCAAGCCCTGCACTCCAGATACAGCAGCAGTGTGGCTTGGGAGCTTGTTAGAGACACAGAACTTCAGGCTCCACCATGCTCATCGATTCAGAACCTTCATTGTAACTTCACCCTCAGGTGATCCAAGAATATACTGAAGTTCCATGGAAGGGGACTATTTAAGAAGCCTTAGTAGAGAGGAACGGAATTCAGATTTGTAAGTCTTTCTCTTCTCCCCCCTTTTATTGAGAATAGATTTTTTTTTACATAATATAACCTATTATTATCACCCATCCCCTATTCTTCCTAGTTCCTCTCCAACTCTCCTCCCATCCAGATCTACTTTCTTTCTATCTCTCTTAGGAAAACAAACAACCTTCTAAGGGATAATAATAAATAAAGTAACATATAGAACAAAACAAAAAAAAATAACATATTGGAATTGGTTAGGTAAAACAAAGAGAAAATAGCCCAAGAGAAGTCACAAGAAATAGATCCACTTGTTTGCACATTCAAGAATCTCAGAAAAACACTAAACTAGAAGCCATAAAATATTTGTGGTGTAGACCCTTGCAGGCCCTGTGCATGTTGTTGATTCAGTGGGCCTTGTTTTCTTGGTTTGTGTTAACACTTTTGACTCTTAAAATCTTCCTGCTTCCTTTTCCACGGGGTTTCCTGATCCCTGAGGGGAGGGACTAAGTGAACACATCCAATTTAGGGCTGAGTGTTCCAAGGTCTCTCTCTCTCTCTGTATAATACATAGCTGTGGGTCTCTGCATTTTTCCAGTCTGCTTCTTTGAAGATGGCTGAGGAAAGCACTGGTCTATGAGTATAGGAGAATGTTATTTACCCCAGGTCCCTGGGCCATTCAGTCTTGGGTGTTTGGTCACGTAAGCTGTGTTGAGTATGGGTTCTATGTTGTAGAGTGGGCCTTAAGTCACATCAGATATTGGTTGGTTACTCACACAAGCTTTGTGCCACCATCTCCCTCGTGTATCTTGCTTTCAGGGCACCATTGTAGATCAAAAGAATTTAGGAGCCGGGCAGTGTTGGCACATGCCTTTAATCCCAGCACTTGGGAGGCAGAGGCAGGCAGATTTCTGAGTTTGAGGACAGCCTGGTCTTCAGAGTGAGTTCTAGGACAGCCAGGGCTACACAGAGAAACCCTGTCTCAAAAAAAAATTAGGGCTGGGTGGTGATTATGTTTCTCTTTTGGTATCCTGTAGAAATCCCTTCCTGTACCAAAGACTCTAGAATGCAGCAGGGTCATATGTAGGAACCAGCTCAACTTTTCCACGTTCAATGATTTGTGCAGGTGCTTTCTTCAGTAATAAGGTCTTTCTGTCAGTTTGTGGAGACAAACTATAGTCTGGACAACAGCCTGGATTCTTTGGGGATTCCCATGGGACCCTTTTGGCCAACAACTCAATTAGATGGAACACAGTCCTGGTATTAGAAGCTTCATTTGATGACTAGAGAGGGCCAGTTTGGGTCTCCCCCATTATAAGGCAGTTTCATTTAGATCATCTTCATATATGTATACATTTTAGGAAACCTCTACTGTATTAGGTTTCCATACTACTCTTTAATTCAACCATAATTTTAGCTGTCCCTTGCCATGTCGTTCTGTGTTCCCCTCTTCCCTCTTAGTCCCATCCATCCACAACTATCTATTCTAGTTTTCTAGTTTTCTTTTCTGGGAGATCTATCTCCCCTATCCCATTTTACCTACCCTCTGTGATCTATAAATTGCAACTTGGTTGTTATTGACTTAACAGCTAATATCCAAATCTTTTTCTGGGTCTGGGATATCTCACGTAGAATGTTTTTTTTTTCCTAGTTCCATTTACCTGTGAATTTCACATTCTTATATTTTAAATGGTGGAGTAATACTCTATTGTATTGTATTATATTGTATTGTATTGTATTGTATTGTATTGTATTGTACTGTATTGTATAAAATGTTCTCTATCCATTCTTCTGTGGACATCTATTTGAAGGGCATCTAGATTGTTTCTAATATCTATCTATTATGCAAAGACCATCACTGACCATGGTTGAGCAAGTGTCTCTCTCTGGCAGGTGAAGTGTTTTTTAGGTATGTGGTCAACAAGGGTATATAGCTGGATCTTGAGGTAGATCAATTCCCACCTTCCTGAGAAATGGCCACACTGATTTCCATAGTGGCTGTACATGCTTGAACTCCCGCCAGCAATGGATAAATATTAACCTTTACTCCACATCCTCACCAATTTGAGCTGTCACTTGTTCTATTGATCTTAGCCATTTGACAAATATAAGATAAAAATCTCAAAGTAGTTTTGATTTGCATGTCTCTGATGGCTAAGGATGTTGAATATTTTTGTAAGTGTTTTTGGCCATTTGAGTTTCCTCTTTTGAGACTCTCTGTTTAGATTTATACCCATTTTTAAATTGACTTATTTGTTTCTTGATATCTAGTATTTTTGATATTTTAAAAAAATATTTTGGATATTAGTCTTCTATCAGATATGTAATTGGTAAAAATCTTTTTCCATTCTGTAGGGTACTACTTTGTCCAAGCAACAGTGGCCCATGTTGTGCAACAGGTTTTTGGTTTCATAAGGTTCTTTTTATTAATTAATTATTAAATAATTAATTGTCGATCTTAGAGCCTGTGCTAACTGATTTCTATATAGAAAGTCTTTTCCAGTGACAATGAATTCAAGGATATTCTTTATCTTCTCTCAGTTCAGAGTATCCAGTTTTAGACTGAAGTCTTTGATTCATTTGGAGCTGAACTTTGTGCAGGGTGATAAGTACGGATCTATTTGGGTTTTTCTACATACAGCTGTCCTGGTTGACTAGCATCATTGCTTGAAGATGATTTCTCCAGTATGTATTTTTTGTTTCTTTATCAAATATTCTCAGCAAAAACCTGGCACATTCAGGAGTGAAAGGTTGTTTTTTTAATTTTAAAACCTTCTGCAACAATACAGTTTCTTTCTTTAAAAAAAAAACATATTTAAGTTATTGTTTTTAATCTTATTTAAAAAACACACTGACCAGGAGAGAATAAAGAAATCAGCATGTCATTATAGGTGGAAGGGGAAATTTGAATGGTACAGTGGGCTTCATGTCTAACAGAGACATGGTACACCAATTGATACATGAATTCTCCCCAAGTGCAAAGATGATTCTATCACCTTCTACAAACCACTGTTCATCATGAATATTGTTGCTAAATTCTTTTTTTTGTTACTAAATTATTTTTTTTCTTTCTTTTTTTTTATTAGATGCTTTCTTTATTTACAATATCTTCTTTCCCATGTTCCCCTCCAAAAATAAAAAAATAAAAAATAAATAAAAAATTAAATTAAATTAAAAAAACCCCTAAAATAATCACCTATTCCCTTCCCCCTCCTCTTGCTCACCATCCCACCCTTCCTGCTATTCTTGGGGAAATGGATAGACCTGGAGAATATCATCCTGAGTGAAGTAACCCAATTACAAAAGAACACACATGGTATGCATTCTCTGATAAGTGGATATTAGCCTAGAAGATCAGAATACACAAAGTACAAACCACAAACCATAAGAAACTCAAGAAGGAAGACCAAAGTGTGGATACTTTGTTCCTTCTTAAAAGGGGGAACAAAATACCCATGGAAGGAGTTGTAGAGACTAACTATGGAGCAGAGACTAAAAGATGGACAATTCAGAGACTGCTTCACCTGTTACTAAATTCTTAAACACAATTCTGAAAGCAGACAGTTCACAAAGTAAACAGGTTTTGCTAAATGACAAGTCAATACTTGCAGGGATAAGTTTCATCTTTCTGTTTTGGGTAGAATGAATCCACAGATAAAATGTAAGCAGAGGGGCTGGTGAGATGACTTAGATGGTAAGAGCACTGACTGCTCTTCTGAAGGTCCTGAGTTCAAATCCCAACAACCACATGATGGCTCGCAACCACACGTAATGAGATCTGACCCCCTCTTCTGGTGTGTCTGAAGACAGCTACAGTGTACTTATTAAAAAACAAACAAACAAACAAAAAACCAAAAACGTAAGCAGAGATTGTGAAAACATCCTATTTCCAGGACAATCTATGCTTTACCTTCTTTTTGTTTCCACTATAAAACCATCAGTGTGGCTTGAATAAAAATTAAAATTAAAAACTTAGGAATCTCTCAGAAGCCAGAGTTTTCTTAGTGTGATCCAAGAAGAGACCATGAAGCCTGTCTCATCTCACCTGAGTCATCTACATTTCCTCTCTGGGGCAAAAGTCAGAGCTAGTAAGCAACTCAGAAGTTATTTTATCTTTAAAAAAACAATGGAAAAAAGAAAACACCTTAAATAAATGGTGCTGGTCTAACCAGCAGTCTGTATGTAGAAAAATAAAAAATAGATCCATATTGATCACTTTGCACAAAGCTCAAGTCCAAGTAGATCAAGGACCTTAACATAAAAACAGACTCATTGAAGCAAATAGAAAAGAAAGTGGGAAAAAGCCTTGAACTCATTGGTACAGGGGGAAATTTTCTAAACAAAACTCCAGTGTTTCAGTTTCTAAGATCAACAATTGATAAAAGGGACCTCATGAAACTAAAAAGCTTCTCTAGGAAAAAGAACAGTCCGTAGGACAATTCAGTAACCTACATATTGGGAAAAAAATCATCACTAACCCCCCATCCAACAGAGGGCTAATATCCAAAATATATAAAGAACTCAAGAAGCTAATCTCCCAAAAACCAAATAACCCAATTAAAAAATGGGGTACAGAGCTAAAATGAGAATTTACAATAGATGAATCTCTAATGGCTAAGAAGCACTTAAATGTTCAAAGTCCTTAGTCATCAGGGAAACGCAAATCAAAATGACCCTGAGATTCCACCTTATACCAATCAAAATGGCTAAGATCAAAAACTCCAATGACAGCACATGCTGAAGAGGATGTGGAGAAAGAGGAAAACTCCCCCATCACTGGGATTGTAAACTGGTACAACTACTCTGAAAATCAATCTGGCAGTTCCTCAGAAAATTGAAAATAGATCTACCTGAAGACCCAGCTATACCACTCTTGGGCATATACTCAAAAGCTGCCCTACCATATCACAGGCACACAGGCTTCACTATGTTCATAGCAGTCTTATTTGTAATAGCCAGAAGCTGGAAACAACCCAGAAGTCCTTTAAACGAAGAAAGGCTACAAAAACTGTGTTTCATTTACACAATGGAATACTATTCAAATATTAAGAACAAGGACATCATGAGTTTTGCAAGTAAATGTATGGAACTAGAAAATATCATCCTGAGTGAGGAACCCAGACCAAAAGGGCATACATGGTATGTACTCACTAATACATGGATATTAGCCCAAAAGTACAAGATACCTAGGATATAACCCACAGAACTTAAGAAATTTAACAAGTAGAAAGGCCTATATGAGGATGTTTCAATCCCACTTAGAAAGGGGAAGTAAATAATCATGGGAGGCAGAGGGATGGAAGGAGGGACCTGGATGGTAGAGGGGAGGGGAAAGAAGAAAGGGGGAATGGAATCAGATATGGGGGGCAAGGAGAGAAGCCCAGAGATCCAGCAGAATGAATGAAAATATGCAGCCTCAGGGGGTGAGAGGTGGGAGGAACCCTTTTGAAGGTATCAGAGACCTGGCAGGTGAGAGACTCTCAGGACTCAATAAGAGTAACCTTAGATGAAATGCCCAACAGCAGAGAGTGGAAACTCGAAGAGTCTATCTCCAGTAGATGACAGGGTCTCAAATAGATGGCTTGCCATCCCACAGTCAAAATTTCTGACCCAGAATTGTTCCTGTCTAAAAGAACTGCAGGGACAAAAATAGAGAAGAGACTGAGAGAAAGGTGGTCCAATGACTGGCCCAATTTGGGATCCATTTCATGGGGAGGCTTGAAGTCCTGACACTATTACTGATGCTATGGTGTACTTAGAGGCATGAGCCTAGCATAGCTTTTCTCAGAAAGGACCAACCAGCAGCTGACTGAAACAGAAGCAGATACTTGCACCCAACCATTGGACTGAAGTCTGGGACCCATATAGTTAAATTAATAATAATAGTTAATAGGGGAAGAAGGGAGGAAGCTGAAAAGAAGGGTAACCCTGTAGGAAGACCAGCAGGCTCAACTAACCTGGACCTCTGGGAGCTCCCAGACACTGACCTACCAATCAGGCAGCATATATGAGGTGGTCTGAGGCCCCCAATATGTGTATAGTAGAGGACCGCCTGACCTGGCCTCAGTTGGAGAAGACAAACCTAATCCTGAAGAGACTTAAGCCCCTGGGGGAAGGGAGGCCTGGTGAGGTGGTGCATCCTCTTGGAGACAGGGGGAGGAAGATTGGGATGCAGAACTGCAGGAGGAGAGGAGAGGCAATGGCTGGACTATAAATAAAATAATAATAATAATAATATCAATAAAAACACAAACAAAAACCCATAACCCAGTCATTTGTTCAAATTAAAAGCATTCAGAAATTCAATGTCATCTTACATCTCTTTTCTTGTCATTATTTATAGATGTATGGGGTTCTGTAACAATCTAAGATGCAGTCTATGGTTAAGTAAATTACATAAAAATTAGACCTGAGCCAGGTAAATTGTAATAACACTCTCCAAATCTAGAGGATTAATAGATGCCAGAGAAAGGTTAACTCAGGGGGTTCCCGGGTGGTGGGCAAACACATCAAAGTGAAATCAGAGTTAAAAGCCATTGCCCACTTGGTGAGCTTTGGATGTGGCTGGACTCAGCGGATTTGAGTATATTTGTGATTAAAATCATGCCCAAATCAGGAGTTCCTAACTTTCTTTCATTGTAGCTGTTTAGCCAAGGAGCCTGGCTCTCAATTGTTTGTGGGGTGAAATATTGTGATAGTAACTGTTTTTAGTAACAGTCAGCATTCAATGTGGATTTCCAGTTTAGCCTTTGTGCATCAGAATGAAGGGATTTTTCAGTAGACTTGATGGTACGTGCTGTGCATTCATTGTTTTCACAGACTACTGTGGCCTTACAGGCAGAAAAGTTAGCAGATTTGAGGAAGATCTAGAGAGTTTAGTAATTTTGTGCTCTTTATCTGGATTGAGCATATTTATTCCAAACATGAGAAATTTCAAATGTTTGGAAATCTAACCCATGTTGAGTGCTAGTCATGAATGGAAAATTCCAAATCTGAGTTCGTGTGACAGATTGAGATCAAAATGTAGCCCACTAAAGTTATTGTACGTAGTTATTCTTAGGCTGTATGTATAGGGAATATGTTAAACAGGTAAATTTGTATATGTAAACTAATATTCC
Source organism: Mastomys coucha (assembly GCF_008632895.1). Lineage (NCBI taxonomy): Eukaryota > Metazoa > Chordata > Mammalia > Rodentia > Muridae > Mastomys > Mastomys coucha. Next base: position 108,233,944 of record NW_022196915.1, read on the forward strand.
GTCCCTATAATCACTTATTTGGTATGCGCAAGGATTCTAAAATCTCAACAACTGCAAAATAAGGAATTCTAACACTGAAAGCATTGAGAATAAAAGATACTGGATCTGTATATAAGCTGGGTTTGTTTGCTTGTTTATTTGTTTGCTTGCTTGCTTGTCTTGTGAGGCAGGATCTCCTATAACCTAGGCTTTGACCTTACTATGTGGCTAGAGATGATTATGAACTTCTGATTCACCTGCTTCCACTTCCCAGTGCTGGGATTACAGGTCTGCACCATCACACCAAATTTTATGTATTGCTGAGGGTCAAACCCATGAGGCAAGCACATTATAAACTAAGTTAAATCCATAATCCCATTGCATGTGATCTATTATTGTTATGTATTTGATAGACAATCAGTTGTAGGAACAATGTGGGTTTTGTTGGAGAAACGGAACCAAAATGATCAGTAGTCTGTATGATGATGGCAACTTGTATTTCCTTATCTGAAAATAAATATATCTATTCTAACTAGGTATAAGCTAAGATAAGACATATAATATCTAACATAACAATAAAATAATGAACTGTTAATGTCTTAGCTCTGTTCACTTAGGGGATGTCATATATACATTCATTGTGGGGAAATTTCTGTATAAATGAAAAAGTGCAATATTGCTCATGAGCCTATTGAAAAGGGGTCATGAATTCATGAGTTAATGAATTAAAAATCAAAATTATCCTATATATTTATAGCAGAAAGAATAATTGATAAATTGACTTTAGAAGTTATTCTAACTCTTAAATTGATGTACCATTTTTGGAATATATGTACCAACACTATTCTTATAAATCAGAAAAAAAACCCACAAAGCAATGAAAATGCAGGCCTGGACACCAGCAGTGCCCCAGTAATCCAGCAGTCAGTCGATGAAGAGCCAGCTGGTTCTTCTTAGGTAAGCCTTCATCTTCAAACAAGCAGTTTTAGATTTTACTTTCTATTAAGTCAGCTGCGTGCAGGAGGGAAAAAAAATCTTCAAATTGCATTACACAGCACTCACTTCCCTTCCTATAGATTTCTCCCTCTCATCCTTCCAGGAACATTGATTTTCTACCTGGGTTTCAGAAAGAGCTCCTCTCCCCAGGTATCTTCATTTAGGTTGCTGACCGAAGCATTATTCATACTTTTCCAGTGACCATGCTGATGTCACACCTGCTGCTAGGTGCTCCATGCTCTGAGTGACATAAGCCATGAAACCCTTTGGAGGAGAAGTGATTTCAGAATGGTGGTTTCCAAGAACAGAAAGCCTTCCACTGATGCTAGCTTCTTCTGTCACTACATGGTAGACAGTGCTGTCTTGGAGTTTTACAATCTCATACTAGCCGCTAAGTAGCTTATCGTACTGACAAAGTTCTTTTCTGTTCTATTACATTTCTCAGTCGATATGCTTATTCTTAGCCCAGTCATGAAGATGGGAAAATGGTCTCAGAGATGACATGGAGTCACAAATGTCCCCATTAATGCCTCACATATATCTGGCTTTTGCTATCTAGAAGTATAGAGATTTTATGAAGATAATTAGAGCCAGATCCATATGTGAAACACACTGTGAACAAGAGAAATAAACATCTATGGTCAGAGACAATAAGAATAGTGGGCATTATTAATATGTTACTTAACAAACTGTATCCTCTGAATCATGAGTCAGGTCAATTCTTTCTCTCTTTAATTGCTTCTGTCAGGTGTTTGGTTACAGAAGGGAGGAAGGCAACTAGCACAGTCTTGCAGTCTCTTTATTTAACTAGGCATCTGCTTTTTTATCTGACATAAGGCATAAGATAAGATCAAAGGGGATCTCCTATTGCTCAGATATGACCACTCTATGGCTTGACAGCTGTATCTGCCATAGGTGAGTGGTTGAACTGTGATTCCAACTCCTGAACTTACTTGTTCCTCTCCTAGTTTATTTGCTCTCTGTGAGTTATTGCAGTGTTGTGTCCCATCAGAAGGTTTGGAATAATGCTCTTTAATAAGAACTATGGCTCAGTCCAGATGTGACCCAGGAAAGGGTATGCTGCTGTCTTTACTCTGGCATTTTATCTTAGCCCTAGATCAAGTACCTATGGTCCTCCAAGATGTAAGACACAAACAAATTAGGTTCAGGATGGAGAAGAGGAATCTCCTCAGTCCTTAGTCATTCTGTTTTTGATGAATTCCAGGGGTACTATCTATTTTTACTCAAGAATGAGTTAAAAAAAACCATTTCATTGAAACATTTATGCTCTTTGGTTTGAAGCGCAGCTCCGAGATCCACACATGTGAGGTTGTGATAGAGGGTCCAGACACACCATAGGACAGATAATCATAAATCTCAGTACCATCTGCAAGGAGGAAAGTCAGCCTCTTATGACTTCCACAGAGACTACAGAGCCCACATGGCTTGCTGTCCTACCCTATACACATGTCCTTAGTTCATTGCTGACTACATCTGATGGATTTTGGTAGAAATTTTGAATTTTGTTTTCACACTGTGTTATGTTGATGGCAGTACATGAACTTTGCAGCCAATGTATCTGCAGACTGTTGATTTGTGTGTGTGGATCACAGGTCAGTCTCCATTATGCGTTTACAAGTTTGCTCTCGAGAAACCTTCTCTGAGGACCACTTACAACATCATCTGTTTTTGTAACTGGCTCCCTTAAAATCCAATATATTCTGAAGGATATGATCAATAAGCAGATGGCTCACGCCCATGCACATGCCAAGAAATGAGGCGTCTAATTAACAGTTAGAAAAGGGTGTCAGGCGATTGCAGAAGTGAAATAGAGACCCTGCCTGGGCTGGGAAACCCCTGGATGGGGAATCAGGGCTGTGGGTGTGACATGTTGTTGAGTGGTGGCTATTGGAAGAGAGGATAGAGCTAAGCCCTTCAGGTACACTCATTAGGACTTTGCAAAATTCCCAATTATCGTTTGACCTGGTCAGCAGCAGGCATCTTTACATTGCCTTGAGAAAAGAATCAATAGGAAACAAAGACTACAAAAGTATTTGCCATTAAGGGGAATCAGAAATGAGGCATTCTTATCAGCAAGGGGGGTAGTTACAGAAGGATGAGTGTCTGCTGTCATGGAGGCAAAGGAAGCCTTCTCAAATGTGTAATGTGGTGCTCCTAAGCAAAGGTCAGGAAGAGAAAGCTTGTGAGAAGATGCCAATGCATCTCCACAATGAATCCCTAAGGATCTTCAGTTAATCTGCAAATTCCACAGAAGCTATCAAGGGACTCAAGTGCCAAGACTCCTTCCTGCATATACATCTCTTGTCCCGGATAGGTACTGAGATGGGTTCAACTAGCAAAGGCTGCCAAGAATCATTCACTGAATCAGAGAAAAGAACTGGTCTCCATGTGACCGTTTTCCTTGCCATCCAGAAAACTTTACTTATTAACCCATTGTCACTCTGTCCGTCCCTCCTGAGTAGATTCTTTTGTGTTGCATTTCCAGCATTTCTAGACTTGAGCTCTATATAACATTCATTATATAAACTGCAGGCCATAATAGAGAGGACAGTGCTTTAAGTTTGATTGAAGCTGGGATGACTGTGATTTTTTTTTTTTTTTGAGGCCAATTAGACTGAAGAAATTAAGACTATAGCTTGATGGAGGTGATGTATCTCTTAAGGTCACTAGCATCCTTGGCAACAAACACACTAAACAAAATACACTAAACAAGACACACTAAATGAAACACACACACACACACACACAAACACACACACACACACACACACACACACACACACACAACTCCTTTCTTTTTTGATTTGACTTTCTTTCTTCCCTGAAGAGAAGGAACACAAGAAACCAAGTGGAAAGCCTCAGGATTCTTTACTTCTTTTCTAAGGGAAAAAAGACAGCTAGTTGTGTCCCATAAGCTGAGGAATGTTCTCATCGAAGTTTCCACTAACCATTAACTACAGGACATAATGTCATAGCCATTGAACTTTTTAATTTTGTATGAATGCTGTTAGATTTGTATTTGCTGGTTATGTACTGCATGCTAATGTGAATTCATTTTTAGAGATGAGTATCTTTTCAATCACTGGACTTTGACTGAAGTATATGGCAGCAATGTCCATGTTCCTCAGCCAGTCAATAGAAGGCTTTAAGAGCATAAATGACTAACATACACAAATCAGTGGCCCTCTTATATACCAATAACACACATGTTGAGAAAGAAATGAGAAAAATAATCTCATTGAAAAATTTCCCCCAAAATAACTTAGATAAGTGGTTTTCAACCTTACTAATGCTGTGACCCTTTAATACAGTTCCTCATGCTGTGGTGACCTCCAACCATAAAATGATTTTGTTGCTACTACATAAATATAATTTTGCTACTGTTATGAATATTAATAGAAGTATTTGATATGCAGGATATCTGATATATGATCCCCATAGGAGTCTTGATCTATAGGTTGAAAACTGATGCCTTAAATTAACCTGAACTAAGGAAGTAAAAGACTTTTATAATGAATAAATTTAAATGCTTAAGAAAGAAATCAAAGAAGACACTAAAGATGGAAAGAATTATTATGTTCATGGGTCAGTGGAATTAATATAGTGAAAAATTCCATATTACCAAAAGCAATCTATACATTTACTGTAATCTCCATTAAAATTCCAATGCTATTCTTCAGAGAACTTGAAAAAGTAATCAAAATCAATATAACTATACATTTGACAGAAGATTAACATCTAGAAAATTCAAAGAATAAAAAAACTAAGGAAAGAGAAGTCAAACAATTCAATCAATAAATGGGCTAACACAATGCATAATTTTAATATGGTAAAATACAAATGAGCAATAAACATGAAAAAATGTTTGACATCAGTAGCTATCAGAGAAATGCCAATTAAAACTTCTTTGAGCGTCCATCTTACCCCAATCAGAAAACAAATAACAACAAATGCTAATGAAGATGTAAAGGAAGGGAACTTGTATACTGATGATAGGAATGTCAACAAGTCTAGTTTACATGGACATCATGAAAACAGGTTCATAAAAACTCTAAAACCATATCTACCCTGTGACCTCCGAAAACAATGCCTATTTACCTAAAAAATTTTAAATCAATATGTCACAGAGACCTTGTATACCAGTATTTATTGCAGTAGTATTTATAATAGCTAAGACAAGGAGCCAACTCAAGTATTCATCAATAGATAAATGGATAAAGAAAATTGCTTACGTGCAAAATGGAATTTTACCCACCTATAAAGAGGGATGAGAGTATTCTATTTACAAGAAAGTGGATACCACTGGGGATTGTTTCATTAAGCAAATTAATTCAACCTCAGAAAGACATCTCTGTATAACAATATTCACCAATTACAAAAAAAATAGAAAAACAAAGAAAAATAATAAAAGCACATGATGAGGGTTTCTCAGTGTGACCAGCTATCTCGTGCTCCAGCTCCCATGCTTTCACCACCATGATGGACTTAGTCTCCTCAAATTGTGAGCCACAACAAAATCTACCTTCCTCAAGTTGCTATTGGGAGCTATCTTGTCACAGGAACAACATGATAACAAAGCACAAGCAGATGCTCAAGCAACTGTCAGGAATGAATGGTCATCAAAACAAGGGTTCCAACATAGTGTTTTTTGAGGGGAGGGTATCACTATGAATATATTGTATAGGAAACAGTGACCAATATCATTTTGAGAAAGGAACATAATAACATGTAATTCCTCTTGCAGGTAAGCTTATTTTGTGACTAGACTTCAAAAAATCGACAGTAACACAGAGGAACTTGCTCATAAAGGGAGACTGCAAAGCAATTTCTGTTTTACTGCTAAACATACAGTCCATGTCTGAATTCAAAGCATAGGACTGCAGCCCCCTAGTGTTTAAACAGAATTAGTAATTTGTTAGCAATACTGTAGTGGAGGTTTCTTTGTTTTTGTTTTTATTGTTGTTGTTCTGTTTTTGTTCTTGGTTTTTGTTTTTGTTTTGTTTGTTTGTTTTTTACTTGAATGGGTTATACATAATATCAGGACAAAAATTATAAAAGATCACTAATGTTTTAGATGACAGAAAGCATTTTTTTTAGAAAGCCCATTAAAATACAGAATCTAAATTGGGTGAACTAGTACTATACAGGAATCAACAAGACGTGGAAGCTTGATTTAAGGATTGCGTTGGAATGGTTTGCTATCTCAGTTTAGCCACCAGTTTTTGGTATTCAAATAATTAGATTTCTTTAAACTAAGGAAAATTTTATTATAATAAAATACATATAACATGCAATTTGGCCAGCATCCAAGTCGCCATTATCCTTGTTTTCTTGAGCAGAAGTGAGAAAACAAAACATCAAGCTATTGATTCACCAGATTGGGGGTAGGGGAAAGGCAGGAGTTTAATGCTATATTTAGATCACAATTGTCCTAGTAAAGACAACGGGAAATTAAATTGTCTCCCTGGGAGGTGAATAGCCCTTCTGCTTTTTCCTGGTCCTGGACTGTAGCTCTTCTTATGTGAGGCACATGAACTGTGCAGAAGAGATTCATGGGAAAAAAATACCAATAGTGATGTCGAGATATTGACTCTTTGGATACATGAATGGAAGAGAACTTGTCATTTTGAGGGACTTATGAGATCACCTATCCTCAACCATCCACCCATCTAACTATTTATTCAGCAGGTTTTTGTCATTTACCAAGCATGTACCAGAACTGATGGACAAAAGAACACAGTGCCTGGACATGCTGTGTCATATTTCAACTAATTTCCTTTACCACTTTCATGAGAGATCATGAATGGTCTGGGAGATGGCTCTCTGAACATGTGTTTAGAGTGTCTTGACTAGGCCAAGTGAACTATGCACAGACATTCATTGCTTTCTGCTTTTGAGTACAGATGTAATGTGACTAGAGGCTGGTACCACAAACTTTCCCACCACTATGAACTGTAACTTCCTTAACTTGCCTTTGTCAAGGTATTTTATTATTACAACAGTAAAAGTAACGAAGAAAGTGTCCTATGAAGGCAATTATCAGTGTGGACAACCCACACAAGCGATTGTGTAAGACAAGCAAATACTACAAAGACACATGAGCATCTATGAAGAAGCTTCTCTCTGGAAATGAAGTTGAGTGGAGTGAGGGAGGGTAGAAGAGGTATTCTAATTAGAAGAAGGCTGAGAACAATGATCCAGGTAAGAGAAGGTACCAAAAGTTAGAAAGTACCTGCCATTGACGGAAAATCAAAGGCAGCCAGGAGGTATGGGAGTGTAGTGGGTAAGAAAGGCATTCACCCAAATACCAGGTCTTTATGAGAGAGGTGCTCTGTAGCAAGATGAATAGTGAGAAAATCCCAAGGAGTGAGGGTGTGTAAGGGGGCAGACTCTATTATGAGGTGGGAATGGTTACCTCCATGCATAGCAGGTGGAAGACTTATGAGAAGGAACATCATCTTCTCTAATACACACCCAACTCACTCTGTTTCCCCACAGGTTGTTCACAGTAGCACATGCCCTAAGGAATCCAGTTTGAAGTTCACCAGTATAGTCCAAATGTAGAGCTTTGTGGGACACAGAGGGGAAGCAATGACATTCACCAACCCAGCCCAGATGACAAGTAAGGTTATGGGCAGGGTAAGATGGCTTCTGCTGCTACATTCCAGCACAGGCTGATGAGGCATCTGACTTTTCATCGGCATTTTTGTTTCCCCATCCCAGGAGACAGATTAACACAGGTGTTTTTCCAACTCACATTTTCAGCGAGGACTTGAAAGGTTCACAGTGTAAGTTGAATACTAAGGTTTTAGGACACTTCCTTTTTATAAAATCTACCTTTTTACTCAGTCACCCCACAGAGGGTTTAAACTGCATGAAAGAAAAGAATGTTCCTCCAAATCCATTCTCAGTCTTAGGTAGTTGCTAAACCTGGCAGTAATCTTAGCTAAGGAAATGAAAGGCAAATGATTGGCACACTGAGGCTCCCAGAAGGGAGAATAGCTAGTTGGTTAATGATTCAGAGGATGCTTCAAGTGAGCCCAGACTAAGTCCATCTTACTCCTCAAGTAAATGAAATGAAGGAATTTTCTTTATTGTTTTTTTTTTAAAGGTAAGATGCTGAATTGTAGCATAGAGTGGGGTCTAAAATTCATCCAAGATTTCATAGAGGGGGACCAGTAAATGTAGGGCCTGAAAGATCAGTCATACTCTGAGACTCATGATCTCCAAACTCATGTTTGGGCCTGGTGACACAAACAAGCAATTCTAGCATTTAAGAGGTGGAGGCATGAAGATCAGGAGTTCAAGGTCCTTCTTCCCAGTTACATGTAAACTTCAAGGCCATCCTGGGTTATATAAGAGCCTGAACAATATCTTACCAAACAGTAATAACAAACAAATCTTTGATCTATACTGATATTTTCAAAATTAGATTTCTTGGCGCACTTGGTAATGTGAGCCATCTTTGGGGGGCACAGTGAGTTGGAGTTGTGTATTAATGTTCTAGGGCTACTGATATAAAGCATCACATATTAGGTGACTGCAAACAGCAGAAGTTTGTTTGCTCAAATTCTGCTATCTACACATTGAAAATGCAAGGTGTTGGCAGGTTAGGCTCCTTGGAAGCCCATTTGGGAGTAGCCTTCCTTGAATCTTGCAGTTTATCACAGCTTCAAGTGTTCCTTAGTTAATGACAGCCTTCTTCCAGCCTCTGACTGCATCTTTGGATGGGCTCCTTTCCTGCATGTCTATGTCTTCATAGATCATTTTGCTTCTGTGTGTCTTCTTACTAGGGTACCAGTCTTATTTATTTATTTAATATTTTCTTTATTTTCATTTTGAATGATAATCCCCTTTCCTGGTTTCCCATCCGAAAAAAAAACCCTGTTCCCTCCCCTCTCCACCTGCTCACCAACCCACCCTCTCCTGCTTCCTGGCCCTGGCATTCCCCTACACTGGGGCATAAAGCCTTCACAGGACCAAGGGCCTCTCCTCTCATTGATGACCAACTAGGCCATCCTCTGCTACATATGCAGCTGGAGCCATGAGTCCCACCATGTGTATTCTTTGGTTGGTGGTTTAGTTCCTGGGAACTCTGAGGATACTGGTTAGTTCATATTGTTATTCCTCCTAAGGGGCTGTAAACCCCTTCACCTCCTTGGGTTCTTTCTCTAGTTCCTTCATTAAGGTCCCTGTGCTCAGTCCAGTGGATGGCTGTGAGCCTCTACTTCTGTATTAGTCAGGTACTGTCAGAGCCTCTCAGGAGACAGCTATATCAGGCTCCTGTCAGCCAGCACTTGCTGGCATAGGATACCAGTTTTATCAAATTAATGTGCCCTACTAAAGTAAACACTATCCTATCAAAGGAGATCTCATTCGTAGGTGCCAGAGGCTAGGACTTCAGCCTTGTGGGGTTTTGTTTGTTTTTGTTTGTATGTTTATGGTAGAGTCCTGTCTTTAATAGTAGGTAAGGAAAGGATTCGCCTTATTTTCACAACTCAAACTAGTGATATGATGCTTTTGCTTAGTTCAAATTTTAGAATCTATTGAATGGCTTTTTGAGGAAGACTCCCACTGACACATAAGATATCACACCTACCAGTCTCTAGATAGCCACACCCAACAGTGAAAGACAGGCAAGCATGTCTGGCTTAGAAACCACATTTATGTGAGGTTTTTAATGGTTACTTTCCATCTATGTGCCCTTATCATATTGGGCATCTCAGGGTATAGTCAGAAAGCTACTGATCATGGACATTGGTCTGGAAACATCATTAGGAATATCTGAATGGCATCACACAGCCTTTCTGTCCCATCCAATTCCCATTGAGCCTCTTTGAATTGCCATATGGACAATGTCTGTGTAGTCTGTTCTCTCTGAGAGTCTACATAAAGTATTCTACTCCTCAGGATTCCTGGTGTCTTTGGACCTGACAGTTCTCTTAATTAAGTGCAATGGGTAGCATGATAACAGGATTGTCATGGTTCCCTGAGCACCAGGGACCATGGATGTCCCTAGTTTTCCATCTGTATCACCCAAGCCTGCATATTCCATTGGATAACATCTAAAAGGGGCAGTATTTATTTTTACTGACCTGCCTTCTGTCTGCTTCAGGTAATTCACAGGTTTCAGCCACTCAGGAGTTATGTGATGGCTTAACTGAATGTACAGGGTGCTGTGGCTTTGAACATACTGCTATTCTGTCTTTGCTTCATGAGAGAATAAGTAAGCATGATGCTTTACTGAGTATTTATTCTAGACATTCCAGGAAGGGCTCATTGTTTAGTGAACGTGAAGCTGAATTTCTCAATGTAACGAGCCAATAAAAAAATAACTTTTTACTTCTTTCAGCACTAATGCCAACCCATGCTCTGGCCATGACTGTCCTTTTTGCTTTACCATGTGCTTGGAAGGCATGTGATGTTTACCCAGCCTCATCAGCACAACCTTGCAGAGGAATTTTCTAACTCTGAGAGTTGACCTAGGGACAGAGATTCTGCCAACCAAGTATGGACTGAATACTCCATATAGGGTTTGCAAAATGTCAGCTACAGAATGCTCTATCCCATACACATACAAAGAAAGAGTTTAAAATAACTAGGTCAAAATAAATTCTTTTACAAATTAGATTTTTATTTTATTTTTATATTCAAAAATCAAATTCTGAACTAACATAAAACCCAATAAAAATCTCCCTTGGCTGCACAAACTTGAATTGCCTATTGTCCAATAGTCACAAGTTATCATATAACCAGTACATGGGCACATTACATCACTGCTTCTGCGTAGGAAGGATGTGATGTTTGGTTATTTGAACAAGGTTAAATAAAGAAAAGGTTATCATAAAGCAACGTAGGCATCAGGGGATTTTTTTTTTTACACATTCAATCTCTTAAAATAATCTGATCATCAAATATGAAGTTAATAATGACAACTCAGGGGAGACCCTGCCCAGCCAGGGTCCATCAGTGCTTTCCAATAATTTTGTATTTCCACTTTTCCCAGAGGACATGGACCACTGGAAAAATACAATTACATTGTGGTATTTCCAGTGGTGTTTACAGTGAGGTTTTTGCACCCTTCTATTATTTCAATAGATAATTCTGGGAACAGGTCAATTATTTTGAATCTAGCATAGCAATGTTAGATTCATTCATAACAAATGTTAGCATAACATTTCTGTTGATTCATAGCAAAACAGCTACAGCAAGGATAAGCCATGAAGTCCACAATAACCTCTCAAGTATAAACTTTTAGCTAAGTTGACCCTAACACGTTTATTCTGTTTTCTAAACTGAGTTATTTAAAGGATTTTTAAAGATTTCAAGAGAATTTTGTCTCATCAAGTCCGTGAAGTAATACACCTACAAGTTTGTTATATACCAATAGCATCTGTAGCCAATTCCTTTACATGGGCCCTACACACATAATTTTCTTGGAAGCAGGCAACAGTTCTATTAGAGTACTTGAAAACAGAAATAAAATAGTCCTGATTTTTTTTAACATTAGGTATTTTTTTTAAAAAAAAAATAACACAAGAGAAAGAATATGCTTTTAAAAATTCAGAATCTGTAGTTTTGAAGCTGCTATCATTTTAGCATGAGCTCAGTACTGACCTTTTCAGATCAATCGTAAATAATTTCTCCCAAGGGAAGTATTTCTATTGGAAATAGGAAAAAAAGTGAACTACAGGTATAACTTCTGTACTATAAATACGGGCCAGTTTGGGCTTAGCACTCTTTGAGAGGGGTAGTAATAACATACAAGAGTGCAGATGAATGTAGCCTAGCTTACACAAACAGAATACATGAATATTTAATATACTCTACTATTGATGCAGCTTCTAATATTATCAATACTGCATTATACATATTTTCTTTCTTTTCTTGTATTTCTAGGATTCAAACACAGGGGTTTTCACAGGTTGAGTAGGTGGTCTTTCACTGACTTATATCACACTTTCTTTAATACATGCCAATTATGCCAAACATCATACTCTTTGAGAGACCATTCTAGTAAATGAACAAAAATCAATTCTGAAAATCCCATGCTTGGGTGAAATTTAGTGTTCAGCAATTACAGTTTTCTCTCTCAATGATAAAAGAAGCTATTAGGCCACAGTTTTCACCCTGTGACTCCCTATGCCTTGCTTCCCATCTAGATATCCAGGAGGTCATCTCCACTCTCATCACTCTCCACGGTCAGCTGTCTGGTCCACCACTTCTTAACTTCGGAGCCACAGGAAGCTGTGTCAGGCATGGGGTTCATCTTGCACACTACAGACTTCATCGTTGTCCTTCCTCCAAACCGTAGGTTAACCGAAGACACGGAATGGCTTATTGGTTTGGGGGCTGTGGAATTGAGAAGAGACCCATTATCAACTAGTTGTTTCAGCATGCTTCAGCCATTCCTGGAAAATCATAATATTCTGAGTAGTAGTGCTTTTGGCTCCCAAATCCTATCTCCCAATGATAAGTAAGATTCTTCCCAATAGTTTTAGTTGATTCTTTCCAATAATTTTATAAATTTTGCTCATGGGTGGCAAATAATAGTTCTTGGGAAAATATACTGCTGGTTCCCTTTATTTTAAGGAAAGTAGAAACTACAAACAGCTACAATTTATGTAAAATGGAAGTGTTGTAGTGGTGTGTATAAGCCTGGTGTTCATTAGGGAAACAAAGGAAAAGATTGGTAGTGTAGTTTAAGGTAAGGAGAGGTGGGGTCTGGGGCAGGTGTGGAAAGCAGATGTGGTCTTGCTTTCCATTGCCTTGGTCTCCCATCCCATATGTAACCTGCAGATATGAAGTCACTGGCAATTGTATGTCTCTGAACCTAAATTTTCTCTCATGTAAGATGAAGATAATACAAATGACCTCACTGTAGTGCTGTGAGGCTTAAGGTAGGCTAATAAAATGACCTGACAAAGTGTACAGTGTGCTGCCTGGTAGCTCCTTAAAATGTTCTTTTTACTTCCCCTTTGCCCCTCACACTTAGTATGATCCTGGTAGTTTGTCTCTGTAGTTGTCACCACTTTTGACATTGAGGTGACATAGACAAACACTACTGTCAATGTCACCAATGTAAGTGAATACCAAGGAAGGAAATTCTTCCAAGCTTATCTCTCATATCTGACCTGTAGTGTTGAACTGGCAGAGTGTGCCATGCTCTTATCACCTGTGTCCAGCCTGCTATAATATTCTGTAGCCCATCAACTGTCTCCAGACACTGCCAGAGACAAGTGGCTCTTGACTTGTCAACACATCAGTCTTTCTAAAGCTTAGGTTGCAAATGTCATCTCTTGCTTATAAATCTTTAGTGACTCCCTCCTAATTGGCCATAGGATGAAATTAAGACTTCCCAGTTTGTCATTTAAGGATTTTCACACTGAGGCCCCTAACACCTACTCAATCTTGCCTCCTATCTCTCTTAGCTTTGCTGAGACCAGACAAAAGTTATGTCTGCTCTGATCCCTTCTCAGGTTCTTTCTTACTTGTGGCTTTAAGATCCATGGCACACTTCTAGCTTCAGAATGTAAATTGTTCTGCCATCTGCTTTGTGAATAGACAAGTGGCAGAAGGCATCTCATGATCACACAGTCTTACTTGTTTGGGACTGAAGTTAAGTGTGGCTAAATGAGAGAATGAAGCTCTATTTCACCATAGGCTTAGACTTAACAGAGAGGAGACTGGATTGTGTGTAGAATTGTTCTTCCCTCATTGCCCAGTGTCCCTACATGAGGTCACCCAGGTCTTCTGGTACCTCACATTCCTTCAAAAGAAAACTCTCATACTAAATCAGTGTAATGTGGAAAATGAATAGATTTGTGAGGGTTGAATGAAGAAAGCTGGGTCACACCCTGGTGTAGTGACTGGCATACAGTGGTCAATGCTACATGGAGGTTTATCACCACCTCTGCTGTCACTGAGGTGAAGCTCATGTCAGGGTGGTGATACACAGCATGTTTGGGATAAAGTGGGACCTGAGCCTTCTCTGAGAACTACATGTCAATTTCTGAAGATCATATCTACCCATTCCTTCTTAGATAAGTTTTGCCCATATTTGAAATGCCTTGACTGTACCCAGGAAGCCCTTGGAAACCTCTTCCTCCTCTCTTTCTGGATCTTGGCTGTAACTGCTCATTTTGTTAACAGGTGCCGTCTTCTCAGCGATGGCAGCTGCAAATGAGGGCCAATATAGTTATGTTTAGAGAAGTTACTTTGAGGAGAATGTTTCTGATAAGGGAATACATTTCACTGTTTCCACTGTCTATAATAATCAGATACACACTCTGTTTGGGTCTGAAATGTCCCCCAGAGGCCCAGGTATTGGAGGCTTGGTCCCAGCTTGTACTATTGGGAAGTAATAGAAAGTTTAATAGGTGGCAACTAGTAGGAGGTCTTAGGACACTGGGATCATGCCCTTGAAGAAGACTGTGGAATGCCAATCTTTTTCTCTTTGTTTCTTGGTGAGGTAAGGTCCTCATCATACATTCCCACTATGCTCTGCAGCCTTATTACAGCCCAGTAGCAACAGACTAACTGACTGTGGGCTGAAACCTCCAATGAATAAGCCAATAAATCTTTCTTCCTTTTAAATGGATTTTTCTCAGGTATAAATTAGTGTAACAGAAAGCTGACTAATTCAGATTTACATATTAAATAAAATCTAAGACCAAAAGTAAAGAGAGTAAATTCCTCTTAAATGTCCCCAACAGGTAGAGAAATGATTGATGTACCTACCTGAGGGCAGACGCCATTGTCCAATCTTCCTCTGGGGTTTTCCAGTATCTGCTGCATCCTGTCGACTTCCTCCTCTGTCTGACAGAGTAGGGCTTAAGAGCTGCTGCTGACTGCTTGTCTACATGGGAGAAGTATTAGTCATTGTGGGCCTTTCTCTTAAAAATCCACATATTTAACCTGTCACAAATATCTGTACAACTTTATAAGGTGTAGTATGGTAATTTCATATTCTTATACAGTAATGAAATCTGGATAATTTCTGCTTCTGGTTCTCATATGCCCACCATTTGTGTATTGGAACCTTGTGACTTTTCTAGTTATTTTGAGATGTATTCAGAGACTTGAGAAGACTATGTGTGATAGTTATCTTAACTGTCAACTTGATGGGATTGAGTCACTGAGGAGATGTACCTCTAGCCTTGTCTGTGAGAGCATTTTCAGTGGGGGGGGGGTTAACTGAGGACAGTCTAAGACCCACCCTGAATGTACACAGCCCTAAACAAAAAGGAGAAAGCAAGCAGAGAAGCAGCATTCACCTCTGTGACCCTACTGTGGGTGCAATGTCACCAGCTGCTTTTTCTTCACCTGTTCCCTACCATGATAGAACAGATACTCAAATTGTGAACCAAACTAAACCCTTCTTCTTTAAGCTTCTCTTGTAAAGCATTTTGACAGAGCAAGAGGGAAACAACTAATATACTATAGTAATCCCACTTTCCTTAGACCATCAGAACTTGAAACCTGAGTGGAACCAGATGGCATCATGTTAAGTAAAAGCCAGGCACAGAAAGACAAATACTGTGTATTGTATGTGAGTCTTTCTCTTAAAAATCCACATATTTGTACAAATTTGTGTGGTTTTGAAAAATGATCGTATAGAACAGTTTGGGCTCTTTCTTAATGTTGTTTTCCTCTTTCACAGCTCTCTAGGTAGTGTCTTTCTTGATCATTCCTGAAGAGTGTTCATCTTTCACTCCCTTCAAGCCTGAGGATAGCACTGATTCCTTTAAATTGGCTAGAAAATTAGGCAAAGAGAATGGCCCTGTAGGGAGAGATAGGCTGTTAGGGACAGGATGGTTTGTGGACATGGACTAGTGCCAACTTAAAGGTCAGAATCAGAAGCTCCAAAAGATGCATCTTGGTGGACAGAGCTATGTGATATGCCCTGGGGAGGCCCAAACCCAGGACTAGATGATGCGGACAACTCCTAGGCACTTTGCCTCCATCTCTAGTTCAACTCTCTCCTAACCATTGTCATTTTTAGACTTATTTTGTGTGTGTGTGTGTGTGTGTGTGTGTGTGTGTGTGTGTGTGTGGTTGTGAGCTGTCAGATTTGGGTGCTGGGTACGGCCCTTGGGTGCTCTGGAATAACTGGTATCTCTCCAACCCCCCCACTGTCTTGGTCTTTACACCACATTAAGCATTTTCCCACACTTGATTTTTGGGCTATATTTTTTAGAGTTCTGGAATCATTACTTCCCCTCCATCATTGGTCCTGTCTCAGTGTCTGTCTCAACCTGATCTGGCTCTTCCTTTCACAGCATTGCCAGATGTCTTGGGGTCAGACCCATGGTAGGATGGCTGTGGATCTTTCTTTTGGCCTCTTTTGCTGAATTCTCCTATAGAAGTTTGTAGAAGGAGGCAAGTGACTCCTGGTTTTTTGTTGGGAGCTATCAAACCACACAAAACTGTACAATGGCACAATAGGTCCTTTTGCAGCCTCTACTGGGCCATGGAGCCCTATTCTTTATTTTGTCCCTTTCCTCTGAATGTTTGTGCACGACAAACTCTGTGCAGCTGGAGGCACTGCACAGTGTGCTAGATGGACTCCATGTGATTAGCATCAAATCACTATTGCAGCCACATAAAGGGGCAGGTCTTCCCTGCCAGCTGCTTCTCATAAGCACAGGGCTCTCCCAGATGCTGGAAAATTCTGGCTTTTTGTTTGTTTGTTTGTTTAATAGGCATATAGAATAACTTTGAAAATGAAACTAGCTGTGTTTTAATAGACAAAAGATCCTCAAATAACATTTCTGAGTTCTATATGCTCCTCCGCTGCCCAGCTAAGAAAAGATAACTCTCGAATGTATTTGGTCCATGAAAAGAGGGTTGAAAGCCAAGTGCATACATTTTCCTAACTTTACTGCAAATTTCTTTGGTGCACTGAGGGGGAAATATTTAGGGCTTCATGATAATCATGATCTTTTAAAACACATAACATTTACATGTTCAAGTTCAGATATTATGATAATATTAAGTATACTCTGTAGTTTGAATCTTGACCGGCCCATAAGTTGAAGGCTTTGTCTCCAGCCTAAGACACTAAATGGAGGTGGTAAATGTTTAGGAGATGGAACTTAGTGGGAGGAAGTTGTGTTATTATAGGGTTATTATAGGGGTGAAGACTGTCCTTAAAGAGGGTATTGAGGACTCTCTTGCTCCCTGGCCATCACACAGAAATGAAAATATATGAATATATATGTTTTAGTTATTTTTGGTTCTTTTGCAGCAAAAGGTCATGTGAGAAATTCTGTTTCTTGATTTGAAATGTCTGTGTGACCAGCATCAACTCCCACAGAACATCATTGGGTTAAGGGTGCCTTATCCTACCTCAGGTTGCATATTGTGGTCCTGGCTGTTGGCGTTGGTATCCTCACTTGGCTGGGTGGTCTCAATGCTGGGAGGATTCAGGAGGAACCGGCTCAGCTCTTGCTGTTGGCTCTCTCTCAGGCTGTGGATGATGCTGCATGACTGCTGTTGTTTCTATGGAAAATGCTGTGCTTTCATAAGGGGAAAAAGTTGCCCACCTCTTTACCCCATTCCCACCAAGTCACAGTTTCTTCTTCCATCTCTGAAGATCTATGGGATTCCTAATTTCCTCTTAGGAGATTCCAAATAAGGCTCTTGAACTAGTTTTGAGGATAATATATTGATATACAAGTCTTAGCAACTAGAAACATCTGGATCTTTTTTGTTTATATAACAAGTGGATTTGTAATGCTCATACTAGTTTATATGTTATGAAAAATTACTAATGTGGGTGTTCTCTTTTATCTTTTATTTAACTCTATCCTCATTTAACCACTGCAACCCTCCTGCACCCACCAGCTTCCTGAAAGCCCTAGGCAGCAAAAGGTGGTGAGTAGATAAAGAGGAAACTTTGAACTCTTGGTTCTGAACTTTGTAGGATAGACTGGCAAATCAGTTCAGCAGCAACCTCTCTTTCCTGGCCAGAGCCATCTTAGGGTCTGAGCAGGACATTTGTGATGAATGAAACAAGAGTTATGATGGCCACGTCTTGATTGGGTTGCAGTGGGAAGCTAACTTTGCTCTAGGTGGCTGGGCTGGAGGGTTTCATTTATTTGGGGGCTTTTTTTCTTCTAACAGAAATGCATATTTTTGTAGTGGGTGTTGTTGTTTTGAAGAGCAGGATCAAATAAATCTTACATAACATTAATTGCATTTCAAGAAGTATACACTGAGTCATGTGCCTTTCTTCTCTGTATGAGAAGTATGGGTCAAAAACATTTATAATCACTAATTACCCAATAGAAGTACAGTATATGCTAATGGAGTACATATTCATTAATATGTGAGAGCCTCATACAAACTTACAGTTCAGAAGGCAGCAGGTGAACCATTAAAATTCCATGAGAGTTAGTCTTTAGAGACCCAACAACATGATAAACCATATGTTAAAACCTTTTTGCAGCAATTTAAAAGTGGTTTTGTAAACTTCATCTCTGTAGATATTTTTGGAACTTCATACCGTTGAATATGAAATAAGTATAAGTGGAGGTTACAAATATTTTAATACCCATAAATTGCTTTTTAAACCTTCATTTTTATACAACTTGATTCAGCTGGAATGTGTGGTGGAGCCTACTGAGGGGAATGAGCTGAATCTGGAAGAGTTAAGGCTGTACCAGAATCTGACATTGTACATGGATAAAGAAGATACATTTTAAGGGATATCAGGCCCTTCTGTTTGCTTCTCTTTTTCTGAGCGTGTGTGTGTGTGTGTGTGTGTGTGTGTGTGTGATGGTTAGTCTTAATTGTCAACTGGACAGAGTCCAGAATCACTTGAGAGATTGGCCTCTGGACAAGCTTGTGGAAAATTATATTGATTACTGGTGTGGGAAGATTCATCATAATTGTGAAGAAGACCACTCTCTGTGCAAGGGACCCTGGACTATATAAAATGTGAAAAGTGGGATGAGCACAGGCATGCATTTACCCTCTCCATTTCCTGATTGTGGGTATGATTTGAATGTATAAAACATATCATTTGATTAAACTCCTGCCATCTTGAGGTCCTCTCCATAATGGACTGTGTACACTAGAACTGTGAGCCAGAGTTAGCCTTTCTCCTTTAAGTCAGAGCTTTTTGTTTTGTTTTGTTTTGTTTTTCACAGCAACAGGAAAGGAAACCCAACCCTTGTGCTTATGGTTCACTCACAGCCCGGATGCGTTTCAAGCACTTCTTCAGCCACATGCGAATAGTCTGCTTAGCCACCTCCTCCTCTATGGTATACTCTAGCTGCTCCCTTGCCAGCAGCTCCTCTAGCTGCAGGCTCTTCCTGATGTCTACAGAGCGATAGGACAGCATGCTGGAAGATGGAAACAACAGCAACCACCAGTTAAACTCATCTGGTGTTTAGACTCTCAAATGTTTCAAAAATCAGAGAATACATCTTTCCAGACAATCAGTGTAGGGTTTGATGCCACTCACAGCTGGGTAAGGAGCTGGTTATGTTACCTCTGTATCTCCCTATCTTCTCTTCTATAAATACCGAGGTTAGTTTTGGTACACATCTCATTGAGTAACCTGGGAAGTTAATATCTTTGAGGTACTTAGAATATCTGAAAGCTCTAGAACAGAAAGAAGCAAATTCACCCAAGAGGAGTTGAAGGCAAGAAATAATCAAACTCAGGGCTGAAATCAACCAAATGGAAACAAAAAGAACTATACAAAGAATCAACCAAACCAGGATTTTCAGAAAATCAACAAAATAGATAAACCTTTAGCCAGACTAACTAGAGGGCACACAGACAGTATCCTAGTTAACAAGATCAGAAATGAAAAGGGAGACATAACAACAGACACTGGGGAAATCCAAGAAATCATGAGATCTTACTACAAAAGCCTATAGTCAACAAAACTGGAAAACCTGGATGAAATGGACAACTTTCTAGACAGATACCAGGTACCAAAGTTACATCAAGACCAGATAAATGATCTAAACAGTCCCATATCTGTGAATGAAATAGAAACATCCATTAATAGTCTCAAAACCAAAAACAAAGCCCAGAACCAGATGAGTTTAGTACAGAGTTTTTCAGACCTTCAAAGAAGATCTAATACCAATACTCACACTCCTCAAACTATTCCACAAAATAGAAAGAGAAGGTATTCTATACAATTCATTCTATGAAACTACAATTACTCTTATACTTAAACCACACAAAGACCCAACAAAGAAAGAAAACTACAGACCAATTTCCCTTATGAACATCATTGCAAAAATACTCAATAAAATTCTTGCAAATCGATCCTAAGAACACATCAAAACAATCATCCATCATAATCAAGTAGGCTTCATCCCAGGTATGCAGGGATGGTTCAATATATGGAAATCCATCAACATAATTCACTAAATAAAGAAACTCAAAGACAAAAATCATATGATTATCTCATTAGATGCTGAGAAAGCTTTTGACAAAATCAAACACCCCTTCATGATTAAAGTCTTGGGAAGATCAGGAATTCAAGGACCATATATTAACATAGTAAAAGCAATATACAGCAAACCAGTAGCCAACATCAAACTAAATGGAGAGAAACTTGAAGCAATCACACTAAAATCAGGGACTTGGCAAGGCTGCCCACTCTCTCCCTACCTATTCAATATTGTACTTGAAGTCCTAGCCAGAGCAATTAGATAACAAAAGGAGACCAAAGGGATACTGATTAGAAAGGAAGAAGTCAAATTATCACTATTTGCTGAAGATATGATAGTATAACTTAAGTGACCCTAAAAATTCCACCAGAGAACTTCTAAATCTGATAAACAACTTCAGCAAAGTAGCAGGATATAAAATTAACTCAAGCAAATCAGAGGCCTTCCTCTACACAAAGGATAAACAGGCAGAGAAAGAAATTAGGGAAACAACACTCTTCATAATAGTCACAGATAATATAAAATACCTTGGTGTGACTCTAACTAAGTAAGTAAAAGATCTGTTTGACAAAAACTTCAAGTCTCTGAAGAAGGAAATTGAAGAAGATCTCAGAAGATGGAAAGATTGCCCATGCTTGTGGATTGGCAGGATTAATATAGTAAAAATGGCCATCTTGCTGAAGGCAATCTACAGATTCAATGCAATCCCCATCAAAATTCCAACTCAATTCTTCACAAACTCAGAAAGAGAAATTTGTAAATTCATCTGGAATAACAAATAACCAAGGATAGTGAAAACTATTCTCGACAATAAAAGAACCTCTGGTGGAACCACCATCCCAGACCTTAAGCTGTACTACAGAGCAATTGTGATTAAAAACTGCATGGTATTGGTACAGGGACAGGCAGGTGGATCAATGTAATTGAACTGAAGACCCAGAAATGAACCCACACACCTATGGTCACTTAATCTTTGACAAAGGTGCTAAAACAATCCAGTGGAAATAAAAGACTATTTTTAACAAATGGTGCTGGTTCAACTGACGTTTAGCTTGTAGAAGAATGCAAATCAATCCATTCCTATTTCCTTGTACAAAGCTGAAGTCCAAGTGCATCAAGAACCTCCACATAAAACCAGAAACACTGAAACGAATAGAAAAGAAAGTGGGGAAGAGCCTTGAGCACATGGGCACAGGGAAAAATTTCCTGAACAGAACACCAATAGCTTATGCTCTAAGATCAGGAATTGATAAATGGGACCTCATAAAATTACAAAAGTTCTGTTAAGGCAAAAGACACTGTCAATAGGACAAAAACAGCAACCAACAGATTGTGAAAAGATCTTTACCAATCCTATATCTGATAGAGGGCTAATATCCAATATATACAAAGAACTCAAGAAGTTAGACTCCAGAGAACCAAATAACCCTATTTAAAAAACAGGGTACAGAGCTAAACAAAGAATTCTCATCTGACGAATACCGAATGGCTGAGAAGCACCTAAAGAAATGTTCAACATCCTTAGTCATCAGGGAAATGCAAATCAAAACAACTCTGATATTCCACCTCACACCAGTCAGAATGGCTAAGATCAAAACTCTGGTGACAGCAGATGCTGGCGAGGTTGTGGAGAAAGTGGAACACTCCTTCATTGCTGGTGGGATTGCAAGCTGGTACAACCACTCTGCAAATCATTTTGGCGGTTCCTCCAGAAATTGGAAATAGTACTACCAGAGGACCCAGCTATACCACTCCTGGGCATATACCCAGAAGATGCTCCAACATGTAATAAGGACACATGCTCCACTATGTTCATAGCAGCCTTATTTATAATAGCCAGAAACAGGAAAAAACCCAGATGTCCCTCAACAGAGGAATGGATATAGAAAATGTGGTACATCTACACAATGGAGTACCACTCATCTATTAAAATCAATGAATTTATAAAATTCTTAAGCAAATGGATGGACCTGGAGAATATCATCCTGAGTGAGGTAACCCAATCACAAAAGAACACACATGGTATGTACTCTCTGAGAAGATAACCATGGCCGTATGGCAACTCAGGTTTCAAAATCATTGTTAAATTTATGGGCTTCTGTGCATCACACTTTTCATTTCTGGCCTCAGTGAATCTCTATGACACTGGGCTGTGGAACCTGCTTTATACCTCAAGACATCGTGGAAGGTGACATCACCACCATTGTGCAGCCTCTCCATCTCATAGCACATGTGCTTAAAAAGGAGCTTGTCTTTATCAAGGTCCACTTCCAGCCTCCCACGCAGCAGCCGTAGCAGGAACTTCACTCGGAAGGTGGGGATCACACCCTGGGTGGGAGAACACAAGGGCCAGCAAAGTAAGTAATAAAAAGGCATCTACGGACTCCCTGTTCACAGAGTCTCTTTTCACAGGGAGACACAGACAACAAATGAATTTATAAGTCAGAACTGGTGTCTCTCGGGCTTTTAATCCACACACCAAGGGACACGAGGCAAGGGATCACCAGCATATATAGCACCAGACAGGAAGAAACTCACTGTTCTCTTTTCAAGCTGGGCAGAATAATGTGTGCTAAGCATATGATGTGAAATACCAAGCAGTAATCTTCTGTTGCTCTGGTCCTGTGGGTTATCATAATACGGACTTCAGAGATAGGGAGAGTGAGGAACATCCGTGTAGTTTTTCCTGAGTCAGCTCTTACTAATTATGGTCAGTAGTCTACCTACCTCTCCAAATGCACCGTGAAAATCATTCTACAAGTAGGCAATGCATATATACATAACTTTCCTCACTTAATTTGTGTCTTAGACTTAGCATTTGTTATTTTGCTTCCTTTCCAAAGGAAAGGTAGTTCCTTTGTAGGTCATTAGAACAACTTTGATGAGACACTGAGGCCTCAGCTTTACTCTCCTTCTAGGTTAAAACACATTTGGACATTGAAACTATAAAAGATATAACTGTATTTCATGTGGCACAGCCAACATGCCAACTCTGACTATATCTTTGAATGTACCTGGTGGTCTAAGGCTTCTTGCTAGTTATTAGTATCTTAGTGTTAATTCCTGTACATATTATGTGAGATCAAGTTCCTGTGGGTAACAGTCACAGAGACAAATATATATATATATATACATATATATGAGATAAAAGAACTAGGCCAAGCATCCCTGTCCTCCACAAGTTACTATCTCAGAAGTTCAGAAGAGACTGCAACCCAGCTCAGTGACAGAGAATACTAGTGGAGACAGAGAGTAAAACAGTGAAGTGGCCACCCTGTGTCTTGCAGACCCTGGGTTACAACCATATCTCACCTTCCAGATCCTTACTTATGTCAACTATGCTAACTCCTTGTCTCTGTACCAAACTCTTGCTGAACTATTTTTGGATCTTCTTAGGTTGTATCTTTCTATAGCTGAACTTCCCTTTTTCTTGATGTGACTACAATAATCACCTCTTCACCTACACTTTCAGGACCATTTCAGCTAAGGGTCCACCCCAAGCCCATGCATGCTCTACCATCTTCAATATGCTCATAACTTCTGGAACTCATAGAAGTTTAATATTCCCTACCAAAATGTTAGGATCAGCAGTATTTCAAACTTTGGATTTTATGGACTTTGTAATATTTGTATTCCTACAATGAGTGACAGTGTGGATAATATACAAGTTTAAACATAAAATTTATTCATGTATTTTTTTTTAATCTTTTAAAAACAAGTTCTTGTGTATTCCAGGCTGATGTTAAACTTAAGGCTGTCAAACTCGTGATCCTCCTACTTCTGCCTCCCATGTAGTAGGATTAGAGGCAGGTGCCATTCATTTATGTTTCACATATGTCTTACACACATATATTGGAAGTAATTTTGTACAATATTATTAGCATGCCTGGGTTTTGACTGTGACTTGCCACATAAAATCTGGTTTGATTGCCTCCATTTGTGGTGTTGTGTTAGTACTAAAAATAGTCCAAAGTCCAGAATTAATTTGGATTAGGGATCCTAACCTGTGTCATTAGTACTATTTCACCTTTAAGAGGTCACCTCCTTCTTTAGAACATAAGCTCTGTGGGCATAGGAACCTTGCCATTTGAGAATTGCTTCACCTCAGTGCCTAGATCAAGTTAAGCTTTGAGAAGGTAAGGATGAGTAAGAGATCAAAGAGGAGAGGAAGAAGGGAAGAACATGTAGAACGTTAAGGAGAAGGAGGAAGAAAGGGGAAAGGAAAAAGGTAGCTGAGAACAAGAAACTTGCCTCTGTTTTGGCTATTTCTGGGAAATATTGGGTAAGCTTTATGGTTAAGATCATTACATACTAACTTAGAAGTAGTTCAAAATAATGAGGTCTCCATGTAATTAATTAATTTTTAGTGGTGCTGGGGATTGAACCCAGGGGTTTTTACATGCTCAACAAACACTCAACCACTGAGCTACACCACAGACATCACTTGTAACCCCTATGTGTGGTTCATCTAGTTGGCTGCTTAAGGTTGAGGTGATAGTAAGTCCATAGCAGTCTTTCCCTCTGAGCTGCAACTTCCCTCCTTCTGCTTGAGCCCAAGGCAGATATCCTTGAAAATTCTTTATTTTCTTCCCTTGCTGACCTTTTGAAAGTCTAAAGACCAGGCTCTTTATGGTTGGAAAGGACATTAGAAGAGACCACTCTGTCCCCCTATCCTTGCATACTCACCTGGCTCATCAATGACAGGTTTCTGCAATGCAACAGTGACAGTTCCAAATTTAGTCTATGTCAATTCTCAGATTCAAGATACTTGAAACGTATCATTTGTTGTCTTTGAGTTTGGGCAGGTTAACAATGGCCCACTCTCCTACCCCTAAGTTGAGGAAGACCTTGAATATCTAACTCTCTGCTTCCATTTCCCAAGTGCTGGGAGTAGAGTGAACCACCACACCTAGTTTTATGTGGTGCTGGGGATCAAAGCCAGCATCCTATGCATGCTTGGTAAGCAAATAAGTCACACCCCACAGTTCCTACCTCTCTTTTATCATCTACCATGTTCCATATGATTTGAAAATGGCGAAGATCATTGTAACTCAAAAGTTGGTCCTCTTCAGTGGAATAAAACAAAGAAAAATTCTCCACAATTATGGCTAGGAAAAAAATCAGATGTTAGACAAATATGCTAATCTGTCATTTTTTTTAGAAAAAGTAAAACATCTATTATAAATAATAAATGTTATCACTCACACTCTAAAGCCAAATTTTCAAAGTGCTTTCAGTACAGTTTCCAAGCTGGCATGTCTCTCACTTGAACTAAGCTATTTATTCATCACTTGCCTTTCCAAAACATAAGGGTCATGAGCTCAAAGGCACTCTAGTTAGACATTCATGCCAGCTGGCTTCTACTCTTACTTGAGACTTCCAGGGCATTTTAAGGGTCATATTGGGCCTGGATGTCCCCACAGCTGGGTGAACAAAATATATCTTTAAAAAACAAAATGATGTTTCGAGGTTGTAAAAGTAGCCCTCCCTGATTTGTGTTCAGCCCAATCCATGGGAAGAGCTCTTTGGGAATTAATGAGCATAATAAATGGGACAATTCTTGAAACTGCAATCAACTGCCATTTCCATGCCTTTCAAAGGTCTTTTCAGCTCCTGGGTTGAGAGGCAACAATTTATAATTAATGCCATGAAACACCCGCCCCAAGCAATCCAGGATAATTACTCGAAAATTGTACATAATTATCCAAGTACCTGAGTTTGAAGAGATGGAAAAATAATTCCATGAACATCTCTTACCTACAAGCAGATTCAGCATGATGTAGGCGATGATGACATAGAATGAGCAGAAGTACATAAGTGCCCCTGCATAATTGCCACAGTCTGTTGCCCAGTATGTAAATTCATCTGGAGTACAAAATGGAGGCTGAACCTGTGGGTCAGTGGGAGACAGGGAGGGCATGGCACATATTTCTTCTGACTGTAGCACTCAAGGAATATATTCTTAACAGTATGGGATGCAGTTAATTTAAAGACATCAAGCAAAGCCACATATGTTGCACACATACATCATTTGTAGCAGAACTCCACAAGAGTATTTAATCATGGTATGCTTTTGGTCCTATAGATGACCCAACTAAATTGTCATTGATAGAAGCAAAATTCAAGTGAACAGGTTTCCTTGGGGCTATAAACTTCACATCCCACCAGTAGACCTTGGGGTCAAACTTTAGGAAGTCAAATAAAGAGGAACTTTAAAAAAAAATCTTAAGCAATGGATTTGTATGAAGTAGACTACACATACCAAATTCACATTCAAGTTGCATAAGGACTAGTCACCAGTCCTGAGGCACCAAAATGAGATAATACAAAAATGTATAAGGGTCAGATTATGTAAAGCTTTTGCATTCTGTGGGGCCCATTGGAATTCCAACCCTTCTGTGATACTCTCCTGGTTTCTCTCAACCAGATAACTAGCTCTGTCTTTTGCATTCCCACATACTCTTCTGAGAGCCTATGTAGGATTTATTTAATTCTGCCTTGGGTTATACCTAATTGGATAAATTTGGTTTCCACTTTTCATGGTTAAAATTCTCTACACTCTACTATGTGGTATATTTGTGCCAAGGGATAGATTAACAATAAAGACATACCCCTGTTCTCTGAAAGCTGATACCAGTTTAATATCACAGTTTCCAGCACAAGAGACACTAGCTCCATGTGGTAATTTAAATTTAATTTATATTAATTAACATTAAGTAAAAATAAATGTAATGTAAAGCAGTTTTTTAGATGCACTAGTCATACTTCAGTAGCTCAATACTGAGTTGCATGTGGACAGCACATGCTCCTTCATAGAATGTCTGTAGGACATCTCATTGGTATCTATGAGCTGAAAGGAAAAAGAAATAAGGTTGACACTACAACTCTCTAGAACTAGTATGCATGCCCAAACAAGAAATATAGAGATCTGTAGAATATATAACCCATAGTTTTAAGTGTGGGCAAAAATACCTAAAGAAGCAAGCATTTATACCATGATCCCAGGATGATACAGGCTTATTGGAAAGAAAGCAGGATACCAAGGGAAGAATGGCTTAGACTACATGACATATGTGCCTTAAGAACCTTTGGACCTGGAGAAGGCCTTGCACATGGCCAAGGACAAACCAGGGACTTAGTGAATGCTTGATGAGTGCATTAAATAAATGTCCGTATTTTGATTGCTAAGCTATTAAGGATAAGCAGGAAAGGATAATGCTCATTTTTAAATATGATTATAATAGTTTAAGTTAGATTAAGTGAATATTTTATTCTTTATATTTATATCTTGTAGTGTTCAAAGTGCAACTTATGGAATAGACAAGCAGAATATTTTCTTTAATACAAAGTCTTGATGTTAACAAGAATACCATTGCCAGGTGCACATAAGCATATGTTGAGGCACTGACAATAATAAGGGAATATTTACCATACAATCATGCATAATCTTGTTCCAGTCTTCCCCTGTGACAATTCGAAACAATACAGTAATGGCTTTTCCAGCTGAAGAAAAATTGGCATGCCTAATTTAAGAGAAGAAAACAGAATGAAGATTTCATGACTTATCATTGTCTTGAAGCACTATTAGTGGTCACCACCCAAACATGTGCATTTGCACACCTAGTTGCCAGGTTCCTGTTTCCAAATCTTAAAACTTTCCTACTGCTATCTACACTTTCCTGCAAGTATAGATGCCTGACAAATCAAAGCTTTCATCAACTTATTGGCTTTGACCTGTAACAACTGAGTTCTTATTTTGACTAATAATAAGTGATTTGCCAACTTGGGTCATACAAAGATACTCAGCCATGTCCCAAATAAACCACCTACTAGTGAGACATTTGTATTTTGTTTTGTTGTATTTGAACTTTTAAGAGAACAACAGCGGATGCTTTTATAATGTGGAAGAAGAGGTATTGGAAATGCTTTTTGCACAGCAGAGTTATTTAGTAGGTTCTAACTTTACAGTTTGCTGAAAAAGAAAATCATCTAAAAATTGTTTTAAACCCCCACAAAAAATAATATAGCATTTCAGAGAGATAAATGGGTAGAAAATACTGAAATCGGGAGTTGTTATTTCTGACAGTGGGTAGAATTATAAAACTTTTTTGTTTGGTTTTTGCATTTTCTAAGGGTTCTAAAATAAGTATGCTTATCTTTATTAAATGAAAAATGTCATTTAAAATGTGTATATTTTATTTTATTTTCCAAAAGATTACTTATACTGCTCCTAAGTCTTTAATAATCAACACCTAAGTTTGTATTCATGATTTTATTAAGGCGTTTGCTTGAAAAGATAAATAAGAAGACAAATACAAACTGACCTGTTAATGTTCTCTCCATACTTTACGGTACCAAAGAGAACAACTCCAGCAAAGGCATAGCACAGCAGCAAGAGAAACATTCCTACGATGATAAAGAAGCTCTTGTACATGCTGACAACCACAGTCAGAAGGAGCATCTTTAAGGTCACCTGCAGATGAAGAAGAGTGTAGAATCAGGGCAGATGGAGAGAGAAAGACAGGGGGTGGGAGAACAGTCATTTCAAGCTGTAGAGTACCTGGCTGGTGAATAATATATGAGAAGGTGGCTACATACTGATTCCCTAGTACATCATTTGAAAGTTGTTTCCTATTAGATACTAAATCTAAATATTATTCAAAAACCATCTGGCACTGTGAAATCTTAATCATACTTCAAACAGTTCAGTCACTCCAGAGAAATTAATTAAATTAACAACACAAGACTCTTAGACTTCCATTTCCTTTTCTTTTGCAACCTAGACATCTACAAAGTCAACACATTATTGGCCTTTAGCAAGTAAATTTACTTTTCTCCTACAGACTTCCTAAAAACCAAATGTAATACTGGTTTAATGCTAAATAACCACCAACTGTTAAACCTTCCAATTACATGGATATATGGAATCCATATGTGAAATTATGCTACAAAAAGAAACAATATCCCTTAAAAATGGAGACCACAGGTGTGTGTGTGTGTGTGTTTGTGTGCATAAATGTTAACAAGAAATGCTAATCAACTGAGAATAAGGGAAATACTATTATCAATTATAAACTTTTTCTGTAATAAAGTTAATTTAAAAACACAAATTAAGGTACATGTGGCATGACATTGGCTTTTGGTTCCAGAATCAACATGTTTTCTTTCATTTATGATTAAGTTTACTTAGCAAATATGAATTAAATAATAGGAAACATAGTCTAAGATAATTAAGCTACTAATTCAATAGAATAATATTTATTAGTCTTGACTTATGATGTTTAGTACTTTGTTGGATATATCAACTAGGTTGGCAGAGTTCTGTTGGCATCAGTGACTCAATGCTTATGTGGCATTTGATGGACTGTGCATGATAGACTTACATGCTTTCCACAGATGGAGAAAAATCTAAAGACAATCACACAGGCTCCCATCATGTAGGTGTATGCATTCTGAAATTTAAACGGAAGACAGTTTTTTACAATTTGCACAAAAGATCTTGTTATGGTTTTATTTTAAGTCTTCTGTGAAGTCTAGTGAAAAATTAGTTTAATAAAATGTGAAAATTCCTATAAGAAATTTATCTGAAATGAAGGTACTGAAAAGGTCACTGCAAAAACTCATGAATAAATATTAGATTTAAATTCAAATCTCAAACAAAACTTTAGGTTTTGTTTTGCTCAACTGAATTCTGTATTTTGAAATTCATTTCACATAAAGCAGTAATAAGCTCTTTTGAGGATAGGGCAAGAAAGGTACAGGGTGATCATGAAGGTGTTTGGGACTATATCTTAGCTGGTAGAAGTCTTG
This sequence comes from Mastomys coucha, assembly GCF_008632895.1. Lineage (NCBI taxonomy): Eukaryota > Metazoa > Chordata > Mammalia > Rodentia > Muridae > Mastomys > Mastomys coucha. The sequence goes on from NW_022196915.1 coordinate 108,264,171, forward strand.
TCTAACATGTGTAAGGCCCTGGGTTCAATATCTCAACATGTAAACCCAATGGTGGTAATGTCTGCAATCTCTACATTTCGGAAGTGGAGGCAGGAAGATCAGAAATGTAAGGTCATCCTTTACTACATACATAGTGACTTCAAGGCCAGCCTGGGCTACACGGGGCCTTATTTCAACAACACTAATGCTTGGAGACATGTTTTTTTTTTAAGTTCAGTTCCCTGTTCATGAATAAAATCATTTCAGAAAAGCACCCCACCCCCACCTAAGGATTGCATCAGTTTGCTCTTCCAATGTGTGCTTAGGGCCAGAGATCACTCTGTGCTTTCTGATTCACAAGGCTTCTTCTGAGAAACAAAGATGTCACTGGCCACAGCCTAACAACGTTGACATTCAGCTGATGCCAAAGCATGAACATTCTCCAGGAGCTGCCTATCCAAACAACAATAGTCCCAGATGGGTCCCTGGGAAGGGGGTCCACTGAGCTCCTTGGTGAGGCACAAGGACAAGAATGTGGGCACATAGCCTTGTTGGAAAGAAAGCTTTCCTTCCCAGCAGTCCACTGCAAAATATGGCAAAGAACGATTGCTTTTCTCAGACCAGGGATTTTTTTTTTTTTTTGCTTAGAATTTCTTCTGTGTGGATATTTGAGATTAGGCCTACTATATTTTTTTCATTTAGTGAGCACTCAGTCAAAGGTTGGTCTAGATAAAGTAAACACAATTAGAACATGTTTTTCTGTCTTTTCTTTTCATGTCAGTTCAGGATTTATTGAAGATACTTTAAGTCTTGACATTCTAGAAGTCATGACAACCATAGTCCCTGGGATGGTGACTGGATAATTTGCACATGGACCCCCCAAAGTCCTAAGAAGACTTATGCTCCCACTTTAACAAACCTTGTGTTGTATTATCACATGCCATGGCTCCTACTTCAGCCACAGAACTTTACCTTTGTTCAGTCCCTACATCCTTTCATCCTAGCTAAGGGTGTCTGAAATGTTCTGTAAATGAATCCCAGTTAACTTGTGGGGGAAATGCTTTCCAGGACCTTCTTGACGAAGCCACTGCCCACTCCTTACTGTTGTCATGGGCCTTGGAATCTCCTTCATCTTTCCTAACATACCCATAGTCCTCATTGGTTTGTGAGCACACTGTGAAGATGTCTCTAGCTTTTTAGGCCATGCAGTTTATTAGTGAAGGGAATATCTTTCTTTTGCCTATTACTTTCTTCTTGATCCTCCCACAGAGCTTTGCTCACCATTATGTTCAGATTTTTGTTGAAGCAACTGAACATAGGTGCTTGAACCTAAACAGCCTCTAATGCTGAAGACAACCACTGATTAAAGAAGGCCACTCACTATGTGTATGAATACTGCAGATCCACACTACAGCAAGCCCCTTATGATAGGTAAATGGGTGCTAGGAATACTGGATGCTTCCTGCCATGCCTCAGTTGTTAAAGACAATGGGAGAATGGGGAACACTGGTAACAGCAATCACTGGGACTATAGAATACTAATGAGATGATAATACTTATACGTATTTCTTATAAACTGCTGTAATGCTTAGAGTGTACAGTGTAAGCCAGCATCACATCAGTGGGCATATTTTATTTCCATTGAGCAACACCCACTGTAGACTAAGTCTAGCCAAGTTTCCCATGGGGCTAGACCTTAGACATATGAAGATTGACGGGTTCAGAGAATCGGTATTAGATGTCTGTGAGGGAATAGTGTTTTGAAGAGTACTCAGGGATTACACTATAAATCTTATATGTGATTTCAGAGCTATGATGGATGCACTCTTGATCTCAAGGTGTAGAGTCTTCTGATTCTAGCCTGCTATGTGAACTTAGGGAGGTTCCTTCATCTCTGCTTCAGTGTTCTCCTTTGGTAAAATGAAGAGTTAGGTGAGACTGTCTTTAAGAGCCTTATTTTAGACTTATACATTCTAGGCCTTTGAAGATCCAGGATTTTCCTGTGTGAAAAGTATAGGTATATGGACATGTATATGTCTATATGTATGCATTTGCAAATCTGTTCCAGAGCTCTCACAATCAAACCTGGGATTTAGGGAGTTTGACATCTGCAAGTGGAGAGACTGGAAAATGGCTTAAACTGGGAAAAAGCTGGATTATCAACTAAAGTATAATGATGTGCCTACCAGCAGAGCAAAATGGAGCACTACCCACACAACACCAAGAGATGTCACCAAGAGATCATATCGGTTTCTTCTGCTTTGCCAGAACCCAGCTGGTGACATTGCTATGATCTTCATTGTAACCTAGAGAAAGCAAGCAAGGAGGGACACAGAGCTAGTACTTATGCATATTTAAATCAATTAGATTTAATCATCTTATATAGAAAATTAACAATGTAGTTAATACAAGAGTTAATCACAAAGATACATCATTTAAAGCCAAGTACCCTGCATATCTATTCTCTACACTCTTTCCTGTGGATTCATAGTTAAATAGTCATTGAAGGTCATTGTTCAACCTTGAGTGAAAAACTGTATTTTGGGAAACATCAGCTTGTTTACAGCAAAATAATAATCCACTTGAATTTCAAAGAAGATTGTATGGCAAATAGATGTGACATGGGGACAACATTTTAAGATAATCTCATCTGGGTTGCTGGCATATTTACACTGTGTTGTAATTTGAATCCCTGAATAGCAGTGATATATGTCATGGGCTGCAAAGATCTAAACTCTGTTACTAGGCAGGATAATGCTCAGGCACAACAATTTGGTAGGACTGTTTCAGCAGTTAGAAAAAGTGGAAATAAAAAGTGAAGTCTTTCTGAAGTTAATAAGAACATCCAGAAAGGAGATGTCCTAAGAGAATGTACCGTAGTAATGAAACCTACCCCCAAAGACTTTGAAAACAAAGGACCTAGAAGTACGTGCCATCAAAGGGGGCCATATTCCCTTTTAATTTTCCCTAGCTTCCCCCAGAGAGGCAGACTCATTACTATACCTCTAAGACAAAGATGAAGGTGAAGACGACTGACATTGTCGCCAAAGGAACTGTCACAGGATCCTCAACATCCCACTGCAACCAAGAGAACACAAGTTACTGCCACATCTACCTAGATATACTTTTCTCCCTGCTCAGCATATACAGCAGCCTTATTACTACTCATCCATTACTACTAAAGATCAAAGGCTGCAAATGGCAATGTTTGCAATGCTCCTGGAAGCACCAGGGATGTGGAATCACTCCAGAAATCTCAAGGAGAAACAATACCTTGACAGATAGCAACACAGACTGGGCCAGAACCAGCAATGCGATTGTCCTCTTAAAAAATGGATGCTGGGTTATGTCATACATTTTAGCTCTAAAACCATCATTATCTGAAAAAAAGAGAAAGGTTTAGGTAAGGACACTTTAGACATGGCCAGGTTCACTTTCTTGTCTTTCACATTCTTTAATGTTCATCTTCAAATCCATTAGCGCCTTCCCTTCCAGTTCAATCTATTGTGAAGTGCTTTGGATGAATGGCTGGTGCTGGATATCAAAACGACAGCACACAGCACCATCTTTATTGAAAGGAGAAGTGCATCATTCAATTTCTGGGAGCTTAGGACATTTCCCTCATATATCTAAAAGGCAAACACAAATATATTTTATTTAAAAATTCAGTTTTTTCATTAAGGTTTATTCAGAGAGCACTGAAGCACAGCCTTTGGGTAGCTGATTTTAAAAGCCTTAAGGAGAGATCAGCAGTTTGGAGTCTGTTTCAATATTAACTTATGCACAACCCCCTAGTGGCCTCACGATTATTATTTTAATTTAAATCTGAGGCTCTTAGGGAAGCAGGAACACTAGTGCCCAACATGAATAAAATCAGAACATCTTTGATACCAGGCCGAGGTGGGAGATGAAGAGGCTGTGCGATCTTCAATCTGCTCTTGAGATCTTCCCATCTTCTCTGATCTACTGTCAGCAGGGCTGTCCCCTTGGAAACAAAGGAAACAGTGGAGGGAAAAAGAAATGAGCAATGTGGATCGGATGACTTTACAGGCAGGACAATGTGGGGACCTGAAAAAATAGTCTGCAAGAACCACAGTGGTTGGAGAGACATTGTCAGAATGAGTAACTCCTAATGGCAGGCATTTCAACAGGGATGGGTGCACACCAGGTGCATTCAGCAGTTTCCAGGGGTGTGTCATTGAAGACCTGTAACATTTGGGCTTGAGAAAGTTTCAAGAATGTTTTCTACATACCAGCTGTGGTTAGTTTAGTTTTATAGTAGCCAATTATATATTTGGATAGCTGCTGGAAGAGGGCGTTTTGTCTTTTTGCTTTTAAACAGTTCAATAGGTGCAATTATAAAACTATTTTTAGCGGATAAGTCATAGAATTTTCCTTCTCTAGAAACAAATAGTAGGATAATTTGTTAGATGTTATAAAGCAGACTACTTGATAAAAATGCACATAAATGATATTGCATTGTATTATTCTGCATTTGATTTATTCTACTATATTACAAAGGCAGATATATAATTAGAAAACTAAGGTTGAAGGGAACTCACTGCCTTTCTCTAATTCATTCTGCAGAGATGGTGACTGTCCCTTCTAGGACCATCCCCCTAAATTGGTTTTCAGAATTGTGTGCTTTCTGGCTGTATAAATACAGAAGAAAAAATTGTTTTTAATTTCTAAATTGGCATGACATATATCAAGGTCAGAAACACTGTAAGAGTCTGCTCTCTTCCTACCATGTGGGTTCTAGGGATTGAACTCAGTTCATCAGCTTGGAGGGAAGTGCCTTCATTAGAGCCATTCACCTGTCCCCCCTTTTTTTCTTTAAAGATTTATTTATTCTATTTTATATGTTTTGCCGGCATGTTGTATTTATAGAACTTATGTGTGCAGTGCCCATGAAGTTTAGAAGAATATGTTGAATCCTCTAAAAGTGGAGTTATGGGCACACACATACACACACACACACACACACACACACACACACATGCACACATTTACATAATTAGAACCTTTTATTTCCAACCAACAAATCAAGTTTGAGATATCTGGAAAAGTGGCTGCTAACTTCTACCTCCCTCTTGGCATCTGTTTGGCCTGACACATCATAATCCCAAACAAGCTGTCACTTCCTGACTCTTTTAGGACATAACTATGGTGTTGGAGGCAAAGAATCCTCAGTAATTCATAGCTATTTTAAGACTGGCAGTTAATTATACAGTTGGTTCCTGTTATTGAGCATTGTATGCTGGGACAGTTATGCTGCTGACTTGTGAGCTGCCCTGGAGCTCAGTCCTCTTGCATCCAGGGTCCTTCCAGGGACCCCTAACTACCCTGGACTGGCAGTACCTCATCTTTATGGTAAATGTGCTGATAAGCTCCTTCCTACATTATAGAATTCCAGTATCTGCTGTTCCACATGACTCAAAGGTATCTAAAAGGACACATCTTTCTCTTTCTGCCTGATATTAAACTGAACACACTGGAGGGTTAGAGCATCTCGTTTATGAACATACTAGAAAGTAAAATAGAGGGGCTGGGTAACATGATTGCTGCTGCTCTAAGAGACCATCTTTCTGAGGGTTGGAGTAGTATTGGGGCCAAAGGGGGATTTTAAAATTGTAGTCTTTGGAAGGCTGAGTGAAGTGAAATGCTCATTAGGTGCACATCAAAGGTGGCAGTTGACTAAGTCAGTGGCACTACATACATTGAGCCTGGGGACAGTGAATGATAAAGTCTTGAATGTAGCCATACAAACTAAAGAGCTCTGGCATGAACACATGGGAATCAGTCATCACTGTGCACAACTGAACAGCAGGCGCTTCAAGGCAAATAGAGCATTTCACTTTAGAGGTTTTAACGCTCGCTCTTACATTAGAAGACTCACAGACCCTGGAGTCATAGGAAAAAAGTCAGACTTTGGCCCCAAGTGGTGTTCTCATCTACAAATTGCAGCATCTTGAGAGATGGCCGAAGCTTCTTTTATGTAGTGAGTGCTCAAAGCTTATATGCATTTCAGTGTGATTCTGCAGATAGAACTCCCAAGAGACAGTTTTACCAGTCATGTCCACACACTTCCCTTAAACGTGTGCTCCATAGGAAACCACACTGCTGTTTCTATCCATGAACTCTGAATCCATCATGAGAGCTGTTAGAACTGAGGTTGCTTCCTGACTTTAGGAAATATGCAAAATTTATATGGATTATGAAAAATATTTTTAGACTTAACTGTCCTTTACATTTTATATGGCTTCTACCTACCTTATCAAAATTCTGCGTTCATTCACTGAGTGATAAAGAAGCACACAATTCACATTTTTGTAAAGGCAGTATGGACTGCAATCAGAAACTAACTTGAGACTATCATATTTTAATATCTCACTGTAAATCCTTCCCATCTGAACAATAGGAAACATGCTTTTCAGCTGTGGGGAAATTATTGTTGCCATAAGGGTAAATCTAGCAAGAGAATTATAATCCTGAGTAATGGATCCAAACCACAGCAGTGAGGCAGTTTGCAAGAGTTTTATACAGGTTAGTTACATGAGTCACATTACAATTTAATGTGGCACCATGCCGTGTATGAAAAAACTTAGCTTAAAGCAAGGGCAAGAACAAAAACTAAGTCTGTACTATTAATCTAAGAAGACTTACCTTGTTTTCATTGAAGTTAGCAATAACTACACCGACAAAAAGCGTCAGTCCAATCATGCAACCCAGGAATACGAAAACATGAATATAAATTCCATGGATCTGTGTAAATGAAAGATGTTATTTATCAGAGCCAGTGGGAACCACCCTGGATGTATTTAGAAAAATCTCAAGTGCTTGCTTACCGGCCCCACACGATGAATAATGACATCCCTCACTTCTACCCAGCCTTTCAAGGACAGAACTTCAAATAATGCCAGCATGGCATTTCCCACATTGTCAAAGTTAAAGTTACGAGGATTTGCCCTGTAATTAGGAAAGAGGGATGTTGGATGAGGGTCCAGTGCACCCAGTGGCCCAATGCCTGTAGTCTTTTTTCTTCCCTCCCTCCCTCCCTCCCTCC
>NW_022196915.1:108271334-108315329 GCF_008632895.1 Mastomys coucha
TCTTTCTTTCTTTCTTTCTTTCTTTCTTTCTTTCTTTCTTTCTTTCTTTCTTTCTTTCCTTTCTTTGTGAGACAGTGTTTCTCTGTGTAGCCCTGGCTACCCTAGAACTTGCCTATAGACCAGGCTGGCCTCAAACTCACAGAGATCTGTCTGTCTCTGCCTCCCAAGTGCTGGGATTACAGGTGTGTTCCACCACTGCCCAGCCCTATAGCTGTTTCTAATTCTGGGTGTAGAGTCTTTAGTCTGGAAGATTGTTGGGCCATGTAGCATTCCTTTGTTAAGTTATAGCAGTGTGCTAGTATGCCATAATTTATTATTATGTTCTTTCTTTAATGATGGGTGTCCTCAAATTAAAGCTAAAGGCTCAGATCTAGATCTAGTCCAAGTGATGACATAACCCTCTACCTTGTCTTACAACATTCCAAACTAGAAGCTAAATAACATTAGGGATTTGCACGATGGGGCATTGTGTTCTGGACATGAATTCTGAAGTAGTATAATTCCTCATATGTTAGGTATGATGAGAGCAGTGCTTACTGACTTGTTTTAAATGTCCTTGTGAAGGGTGATGCCCAAGAGGCTCCTGAGGCAGAAGACACCATTCAGTGAAGTATATTTCCATCACACTCTCTGAGGTCTTTTCCTTTTCAGTAACCTTGAGTGTTCTCAGTAGCTCCTTCTTGTGATGCCCAATGCACAGTCTCCTGTCTACATCTATCATGGATTCATGATACCTCAAACACTTGGCCCCATCACTCTTTATTTTCTTTTGGGGAAATGGATGCCCAATCCCATGTTTGTCTCAGTTATGACTGTATTTCTTTTTATTACCTGGTGGCTGTTAGCTAACACAACACATCTTCAGTGCCTTCATTCTACTCTCTTTATGAGTGGCTATTTTAAACAAAGATTTACTTGATTCTTGATACTCATTCTGAGGTTGAAGGACAATAGAGTTCTGAGCTGTTGAATACAATCAGCCCCCTTCTTCCTTCTGTATTATCTTTTCCTTTTTTTTCTATGCTACCTTATCTATTGAAATTTAACCTTTATGAAGTTTCATTCTGGAGAGGCATTTGGTTCAATATTTTCATATATCTTTTATTTTTTCTTAACTATAGGGACATTCATGAAATGTGTCTTTATAATACATGGGGATATGATGAGAAAGTCTAAGGCTACTGCTGGCTTGGTCCTCAGGGTTTGAGGATGATTGACACAGGCATTTGGTACCAATGTAGAAGCTCCACTTAGATATTCATACTTTAGAATTCTGCTTTATATTTTTTGTATGAATGTACAAATATACTATCTTGGAATTTTGTAATAATCTTTCCTTGGGGAGGGTTTCAATTACATTTCCTATCTCTTAGAGTAGATAGTGCTTGTAAGGACTATGCATACCCAAAGTTTGCTTGCATAAGGACTTAAAAAAATAAAACCAAGGGAGCTAGCTCTCAGATCCAATGTCAATCTTTCTCACTCATCTGTTTTCTTTATGTAAAAGTGCTTTTGTAGCTAAATTTGCAGCAACTAAAACTACTTTCATGTCCCACATATTTTAGAAGTTAGAAAATGCTAAGAAAAATATTTTTAGGCTAAATCAAGAAAAACAAGACATGGAGTTGAAAGACTATATCACATTTGAAAAGTAAGACTTTTCCAGTTCAATCATATGAAGTATTTGTTTATGCTGTGCTATCAAAATTGCCAAGTTTGAAATCTGATCTGTAAGTCCAGAGGGCTTCAGTAAATCCCAAACATAACCTGTCATTGTCATTTCATATGCTGCCCGTGTTTGAATCAGAACACTGTGTGAAACTTTTTTTTCTGGTCTTGTACATCTAAGTCATAAAACAAAGATTGATTCTGACTTTAGAATTTGGTCACTCTTTTGCCTCCTGAAGAACATGGTTCAGGGTCCCTGTCATCATGATAAAGCTAATGGATCCTCCCATGAGGAAGATGAACACTCTGGGAAATGTGACCAAGGCTGCCCCTGGCCCCTTCCCATTGTTCCATACCTACTTGCCTCCTCTGACTCCTCCTTCTTTCCTACCTATCTGTCTCTGGCCTCTCTTTCTCCTCCCTAACCACATATTCCTGACCCTTTCCTATTCCTTACCCACCTGTCCCTAGACTCTCCCTCTTTTCTACCCTTCTTGCCATTTCCTTTTCCTACTCACCTGCTGCTGCCCTCTCCCTTTCCTCACACATTTCCTTTAGAAAAGCCAATGTGCTTTATCTTCTTAGCCTTTGGTTTGACACTAGACATTTTGAATTATGGGCTTCTTCTATATCCCATTTATTACACTTCTCTCATTTGTAGAAAAACAGAAGTGAATATTGCAGAAAAAAAAAAAAGAACCTCGATGTCGAGACTTCTTCTTTGTAGCAATCATTTCTCCAACTCTTGGATCTTAAATTATCTGATCCTGAGCCCCTTTAAGACCTGATGCTCTTCTATCTAGAAGTCTTTTTTTTGTTTTGTTTTGTTTTTTTGTTGTTCTTTTTATTAGATATTTTCTTTACTTACACTTCAAATGTTATCCCCTTTCCTAGTTTCCCTCTGAAAAAAACCCCACCCATTCTCTCCCCACTCCCCCTGCTCACCAACTCACCCTCTCCTACTTCCTGACCCTGGCATTCCCCTACACTGGGGCACAGAGTCTTCACAAAACCAAGGACCTCTCCTGCCATTGATGACTAACTAGGCAATCCTCTGCTACCTATGCAGCTGAAGCCATGAGTCCCACCATGTGTACTCTTTGATTGGGGGTTTAGTCCCTGGGAGAACTGAGAGTACTGGTTAGTTCATATTGTTGTTCCTACTACATGGCTGCAACCCCTTCAGTTTCTTGGGTCCTTTCTCCTTCATTGGGAACCCTGTGGTCAGTCCAATGGATGGCTGTGAGCCTCCACTTCTGTATTAGTGGGACACTGGCAGAGCCTCTCAGGAGACAGCTATATCAGGCTCCTGTCAGCCAGCACTTGCTGGCATCCACAATAGTGTCTGGGTTTGGTGACTGTATATGGAATGGATCCCCGGGTGGGGCAGTCTCTGGATTGTCCTTCCTTCAGTCTCTGCTCTATGCTTTGTCTCTGTAATTCCTTCCATGGTTATATTGTTCCCCCTTTCTAAGAAGGATTGAAGTATCCACATTTTTGTCTTCTTTCTTCTTGAGTTTCTTGTGGTTTGTGGATTGTATCTTGGGTATTCCGAGCTTCTGGGGTAATATCCACGGATGAGTGAGTGCATATAGCTTAAAGTTGCCTGAAGCATGCCCTTTTGGCAAGTCAGGGGAGAGCTTAGGGGTTTGTTGATGCATACCAAACCCCTTAGCAGGTTTATGAAATTATTTGTAATTTGGTTTTTATTTCAACTTCAGATTTCTAAGGAACAAAAGCAACAACTTACAGCTGAGTAAATGACAAACATTCCAAGTGTCTGTAAGCACTAAGTAATTAGTAAAAAGCAGATTACTTTTTTTCATCTCTGCATGCTCTTTCTTATATTCTAGACCCATGGTTAAAATAAAATACATGATATTCATGGTGTAGTGTATGCTTAGTCCTTTTGCTGAGGTAATTTTTATCTCATCAAGTCTGGGTGATTGAGAAGAAAAACAACATATTTATCTGAAGAGAGTCTATTGCATTAGTCTGTCTCCTGAATTAGATTGTGCATATTTATGTCTTATTTTTAATTACCAAAGCATTTCACTAGGCATATTCCTAGATTTGTTACTTTCATAATTATAATTTAGCTGGAATGAAATTAATTTTTTTCAGTGTTTAACTTTCATCATATCAAAGAAGGAATGTTTAAAAAATGTTATAACTATTGTTGGCATTTACTAAATTGAAGCTTTTTGTTTCACAATGAATGAACCCAAGGTACAAACAAATGGGCAAAGACCTATGTAATGATGTCCAAGTGACACACTTATATTTGCTTGAGGTTTAAAACTGTTGAATTTGACACTACCCCCCCAGTAATAGTGCAATATTATATTTAAACTAAAGTTTATTTTAAAAGTCACATATAGTAGGTTTTATTGACAAGTTGAATAGAGCATAGTACAACTGGGGACATGTTTGTTTGTCTCTACACACTGCCTTCCAGGGAGCTCTGACTCTCATCCTGACATCTTGAGAGGCTACAAGGTTTCTTGATTACTTTTTCATAAGGTTAGAACCTTTCTCATGGAGATGTGGTTTTCAAAGCATTTGACCTAGACTTTACATCCCCGTCACCTCAAGGTCAGTAAGGAATGTTAGGGAACCTCTCTATGTTCCAGAGCCTTGTGGAATCATCATCAGTTTGCCCGATCGATCTAAACACCTTATTGTGATCTGTCACCTTGCTTATACAAGCATTAACATCCTGAGAGTAAATGAATGAGTGGTGAGTGTCCCTACTTCTCATTTGCTTATGCCTACTTTCCCTGTTGGTGGAACAGGGAAGTCACAAGATAGCTTTTTCTCACAATTTTCTTCTCTTTCTGTCTTTGATTAACCTTGGTATTTCCCTGTGTGTATCCCCCCACATGGTGTTGCATGGTCTTTCCTCTTGAGACTTTTAGGTTTTCAATGGTGTTTATGAACTGATCAACTGGCCTTTTTATATTTCAAATTTCCTATTTTCACCTTCCATTTTGAAACAAGAATGCTCAATTGAATCATTTTTGTAGCAAGTCTCAGATCCTGCACCTGAGAAACACACCAAGGCTTCTTACACCTGGTGTGAGAAACACACCAGGGCTTTCTGCAATGGAACCTTCCTCTCCCTAGCTCATAGCCCGTCGTACCAGAGTTCCATATAAGATGGTCCAGACCAGGTGTCTTCAAGCATGGACCACATCATCTTTCAAGTAAATGAGCTAGTCTGCTTTGCCATATGTGGAAATGCAGCTTTGTACTGAAGCCTCTTGTTTTGTTAAGCTCTTAATATTAATGGTCCTACCAATGGGCCTCATTTAACTGGATGGGGAACACCTTGGCCTTCCTCCATAGTGAGAAGTGAGGGCACCATAACACTTTCCTCCTAACTCATTTACTCTTAAGATTCATGCTGTGTGAGCTGGGTGATGAAGGGTGATAAGGTCTTAGTAAGTTCGGGGGAGTTGCTGTCTTAAGAATTAAGATCAGCTTTGAGGCTTTAGCTCAAATCCCAAAACATCAGGAGAAAAAAAATTCCCATTTGATGTCTTGGTATAAATAAGTTATTTATGGTATAATGAATTTTCGTCTCACCAAAATAAACCTTTTATGCTTCTTCAAATTTTCATTTTAATGTAAATTAGATCACTTTTATAAGAGGGTATTGGGATAAGGCTTTCCCTATGAGTTAAATCCCCCTTCTCCATGCTCAAGCCCTACATCCTAAATTAACTGTTTTCCACAGTTGTTGGATGTTAAAAAAAACCCAATAGCAATCATATTGAATTGCTCATAAAAGTGAATTTTATATTAGAGAAATGTCAAAGCAATATAAAAAAATGAGTCAGGGCTATATCTGGGTGAAATGCTATGTTTGAAAAAGTTTTGATAAGTAGAAAAGAAAGTCACTTGTGACAAAAAGCAGGGTTTCTGTGGCTCACTTATTAGCCTAAGAGGTAAAAAGAAAATTTAAAAAGGTAGTCAAAAGGTCAAGTGAAGTTGATAGAATACTGGGTTTATCAATGAAGCGGAAAATTCTATTCATAATCATTAATAAACAGATGAGAAAGAAGGTACTGAGGAGGTCCCACCTTGGGTTGGAAATACTATAAAACTCATTTCCCAGAAAAATTGATTTTAAGAAAAGAAATGGGTCTAACTAATCAACTATGCTACCAAGTATTCACCTCTAGTATTTCTGCAGTGAGATCCATCAGTGTGAATGGGTTTTGTAATTGAAGTAGCTTTATGATTTAGAGTTCTCAGTAGCTGTTATGAGGACATCGGTCCCTCTTATAGATAGAAGCTCAGAATTAGTTCAGCTTAACATGATTGGAGAGCTTTCTTTTAAAGGTCTCATTCAGTTTTAAAGCTATTTGAATCCAGATATGTACTTTAATTCATTTTTAAAAAGGAATTATTTCATTAGTTTCACAAAGGAACATAAGAGTCAATGTACTGCTTGATTCTTATTGGTCTTTTAAAAATGCTATAACCCAATGCTTTTTCCTACATTATTTAAATTAATTTAATATTTTAAACAGAATTAGATTAGTCTCATACAAAACTATGCTGATTTAAAAATCCCAATATGAATAAGTGTAGCATTCCTTAGGGCTTATTTCAGACAAGCTTACCAAACACGGGGCACCCAAAATCCAGGTTTTTTCTCTCCAGGTCTTAGCTTTAAATTTAAGTTCTTGGACACACTTACATTAATTCTGAAGATGCCATTACAGTCTTCCTAAAGTAGGAGAAAGAAAGGAATAGTGAGACCTGGTCAGAAAGTAAACTCCAGAGTTTTTTCTTATGTTTCTTATGTCAGGAGTAATTTCTTATGTTTCTTATGTATTCCATGTATCTTAATGGAGTCTCTGAGGAGGTGAAAGCTGATGCAGACAGGGGGTCTAAACGCAAAGAAGTCACCAAAGTGGCAAAGAAAGATGCTTATTAACAAAGGCCACCAGGGAAACTCAACTCCAATCCACTGTGAAGTACTCATTCGTACTCAGAACTCTACAGTGAAGAGTTAGAAAAGCAAATGCCAATAAGGGGGGAGAAAAGGGAACTCATTCTTGGAACTGATGCACACCAAAGGGTAGGAATGGTCAGTGCGCTGCAGCCTCTGTTGGAAATGATCTGGCCCTCCCTTCAGCACTTGAATAAACACTGCATGCTATGCTTTGGACATGGTTTCAGCAGTTACCAGAGTATATACTGAGAAAAAAAGAGGGTCCTAAAGAGTTGAGACTTGATCTTATGTAGTTAGATCAGTGAGTGGTGCTATTTTCACAGATGTACATGCTAGCTAATTCCTGACATCTAATTCTGACAACAAAAACAACACGTTATCATAAACGAGCACGGCATTTTCCAGTCTCTAGCTTGCTGGTTCACTCTCTGATGTCTCTCTTACACACACTTTATGTTATCTGCCATCATATAACTAGTCAAGAGGGCCCTGACCAAAGGTTAAACCGATAGAGCTTAAGGGACTCTTAGTTCCCATATCTGTTGTTAAGTAAATGCTTTCTCTTAAGAAAACAAAAAAACAAAAACCAAAAAACATCAGGTAATTTGTTATGGCCATAAGAAACAGACTATTATACTATATGACCCAGAAAACATGTTTGTAAAAAGAAAAAAATCTGTTACATGGATGTCTATACTGGTGATGTTCATAATAGCCAGAAGGTAGAGTGCAAATGCCCATCACTGAATGCATGAGAACAAATTATGGTGTATTCATTCACATAGTAGACTAGCTATAGCAAAGGATGGAGTACTGATATATAATATACATACATGTATATTATATATACATCTTGTAAACACAGATATGCTAAGTTTAAAAAGACAGTCACAGAAGACATTGTATTATATGATTCTATTCACATGAAGGTCTAGAACAGGAAATTACTGAGGAAATAGTGGCCAGTTAGACTGGAGGTGAAACTGGAGTGAAAGGATGGGGGCAGTTAGTATGTACAGGGAGTCTTTCTGTAATGATATAAAAGTGACCACAGTCTCCTGTTTAGAACTCTGAACATGTTAAAAGCTATTCGGTAATAAGGTGAATTGTGCAGCATTTGAACTAGGTCTCAATAAAGAAGCTGTTAAAGGGGTTTATAAAGAAAAAAAAAGCATAAGTTTTGATTCATTATCTGTCCATTCTCCCTTTGGCTAGGGTTAGTTTTTGAGCCCAAACCTGAGTTTGGCAAAATTTTTGATCATCATTCAACTGTAAAATGTATCTCTTCATAGTTCTCCATTTCTATTCATGGGTTAACATACTATTTCTCTCTGCATCATGACCTAGGAATTGTCTTAGTTTTCCTTCTTCCTTGTGGACCATGTCTCCATTGTTCACGCGTTTTCATGTTTATATGTAGAGACCATAAGGTGACATCTGGTGTTTTCAGTCATTCTCCTTCTTATTTTTTGAGATATGGCCTGTAACAGAACATGGAACTAAGCAAGTGGGCTCCTCCATCTGGCTAGAAAGCTCTAGGTCTTTTCCTATCTCTGCCTCCCCTGCTCTGGGATTACCAGTGCAGGATTTCTGTGCCTAGAGGTTACATGGGAGATAGGGTTTGAATCCAACCATGCTGTTTCCCTAGCCTCTCACATCCTATTCTTTACTCAGTTTAGTTAATGACACGATTACTTTTTCTGGATCATCAGCAATATCCTTTAAAATAAAAAGTACTACTTTTGACCCAAATAACAAAAATCTGAAAAATAATGGGAAGGAAAATTTACCTGTAATTGCCCCGAGAAACAATTGAGTTTCTGCTATATATTCTAGTCTCTTTTCCTGTGCATACACAGGGTCATACAGTTTTTATATTTTCAGTCTTTTCAGCTAAAAATATACTGAAGTTATCTTTTCATAGTCTTATCTATTCATCTACATCATTATTTTTAAGGGCTGTATTGTAGTATATTATTATATAGAGGCCCCACAATGCATTTGGCCTTACTGCCCTTTCCAGTTTTGTCTTTCTGAGCCCATCTTTCATCACACAAGGCATCCTGGTAGCCTAGCTAAAAGCACAGCATGTGGGGCCAGAGTGCCTTGACGAGGTGAATCAGTTTTCCTACATATTACATGGGTGGCCTGTTGCATGGCAGTTTCTTCCATTACCTTGAAGAGGGAGAAGGAGTCCCATGAGATTCAAGAGATAAACAAAGAACACAAACCTGGAATACTGTCCAAAGACCCTCCCCTGCAGAACAAAAAGGAGTAAATTGTAATGGGAGGAGACCTGCTGTCTCAGCTGCAGAGTGAAGATTCAGCTGAGATTGCTCAGATGGTTGAGCTGGCTGCAAGCTGTGCAGAGAGCTCCAGAGTTGTGGTTTTCTTAAGTTTTTGTTGAGGTGGACTTTGTGGTGATGTAACTGCTTTTTAGTCATTTCTAATCCTTGTATGTAACATGTCACTCATACTCCTGTTAGTGAGCCTGATAAAAACTCACTGGTTCACTAAGTTGGACACTGGTGAAATCATTAATTTGGTCTGTCATTAGTTCCCTTTCTAGGGTGAATAGGTGCATGTGTGTGTGCATGTGTGTGTGTGTGCATGCATTTTTCGTCTCTCATACTATATCTTCCACAAATTATTTAATTACTCTGTACTTATTTTCCTCATCCATACTACATGGGTAACAAAACCAGTCTGAGGAACAGTACTGTGTACTCTGTGAGTACTAAGTTCTGGATTCCTCTTCTAAACCTTTCAGGCTACGCTTCTTGTTTGTCATTCAAGAACTTCCCTACTTGTCATTGCTGTCTGCCAATTAGGACCTTGTAAATCTCAAACTTAAATTTCTTTTTAAAAATTTCATCAATGTGGAAGAGAAAGGAAGTTTACTTCCTGAGACTCGTGTAGATACTTTATATAAGAAGGCCAGTTTTGTCTTCCTAATAGATTCTTCTGTGTGAGAAGTGTTCTAGAGGAGGAAACAGATTATGAAGGAAGAACCAACTAGACCAAGCCCTTCCTTGTATTTACTACAGTGAGACTGGGATCTGGCAGCCCTGATCTCAAGCCTCATGTTTCTGTTTTGACCTGCCTCTGTTCTGTGACCACTTGGCAGGTTTAGCATCCCTCTTTATTCTACTTCCTCTGCTTGGGAGGGCCTTTCCCTCTCGGTGTAGATCCTCCTCACTTCCTAAGCCATACTATTGTGGTTGCTCCCAGTTGGAAGCACAGTTTTCCACTCTGAAATAGGATGGCACATGACTTCCACTACTCATATTCTCTGTAACTGCTGGCTTTATATTATGGTCACTTGAACATGAAACATGCGTTCTGATCAGACAGAAAGTTCTACAAAACCACAGTGATTGCCTCGGATTTCCTGTTCTATTGTACCTGTCACAGGCCTTAGATAGAAGCCAAGATTTAGAAAATATTTATGCAAAGTTTTCCTCGGATTTCATTTATAAGGCGTTGGTGACTAAACTCTGGGTTCTACCTCTGTCTGCACTGATCTGAAGACATCTACTGCCAAGTTTCCTGAACAGAAGCAGAGAAGGAAGTGTTTATGTAACCATTATAAAATAATAATAATTTTCCCCAATTAGAAACCATGGTCTGAACAACCCAATCCTCATTCTTTTTAAGCTCCCTTTAGATGAGCTTAAGTATTGGTGTATCCGGCTCCTCTTTGGCCTTTTAGAAAAATGGGCTAGGCTGGTAAGGTGGCTCAATATATAAATATACTTTCCTGAAGACCTGATTCACCATGCAAGGAGAGAGCTGAACCTCAAAGTGTGGCTTCTGATCTCTATACCTTGGCATGGCATATATGTACCAGCATGTGCCTCTCCCCTCTCCCTCTCCCTCTCTCTCTCCCTCTCCCTTTGCATCTCTCTCTCTCTCTTTCTCTCTCTCTCCCTCTCTCTCTCCCTCTCTCTCTCCCTCTCCCTTTGCATCTCTCTCTCTCTTTCTCTCTCTCTCTCTCTCTCTCTCTCTCTCTCTCTCTCTCTCTGCCCATACACACATGAAAATACCTACAATAACAAATAAAGTGTAAAACTAAGTAATACAAAGTTTTTTAAAAGATGGACTGAAATTCTGAGACAGAATTGATGTTTCCCTTTGCCCACATGGTCTTCTTGGATTTGGTCACTTACTCTAGAATCAGTAAGGATATAAGGAGAAAGCACTTCTCATTACTATTCCACTCATCCTTGTGAATGCTGCTGCCCTGCACAGTAGTTGTATTCTTAAGCTTCAACCTCCCATAGACCTTATTGTTCTCTTCAAGATGACAAAGGCATCTTTTCTATTTGCCCCTCTACAGAGTGCTCTCCACCCCACCTCCCTCAAATCATCAGTCCTCAACTTGGGCTGGGACTGGGTGTGAGTACATAATAGAACATGATGATACTCTGAGGCCATCATTAATATGGTGAGTCACCCAGGATTCCTACAAAGCTTCAGCTTGAAATGTTGTTATTATCTTTCTGGCTTCTGCTCAGTGTGAGTCTAAAATAACACTTGATCCTTACATAAGCTTGTGGACAAATGCATCAGATCTTTATTAATTTCTTCATTTGATGTTATGGTATATTATGATCTTTGTTCCTTGCAGTGTCTTCTCAGGTTTACAGAAGTCTCTGGAATGTCTCAGTCTCTCTGACACATATGAAATCCTCTTATATCAGTGTATCATATTTTGCCAGGACAAAACTCTGATTATTCTTAATAATAACCAGAGAACTTATAGTTTTTTCATATCACATTAGCTATATTTGCTAAATAAGTGTAATGCCAAAGTTTAGTCCTACTAGGCCTTTGGGAAATACATGTGATAGTGGAATGAAAACATCATTATATTTGGATGAGAGAGAAAATAATTTTGTTAGTTTATACACCAACAGTATTTGGCTTACTTTATTAATCTACTTGTAACATTAAAAAGAATCTCAAGAGAGGGACATGGGAAGTCAGAGCAGAGATGAGTTAACATTAACTAAACAATGCCCCTTTATTTTCTATTAGATCTCATGAAATTATGTTTCCTAGCCTTACTTCATGCATGGTAAGGCTCTTTCCTGGGGAATATAGTTGAAGTGATATGGGCTCAAAGTCCTTTATAAAAGAGTTGTGACCATCCTCTTCTCTGCCACCTAAGTAAAGACCTAGTGAAGGTTAGATTCACCAGACAGAAGAAACTCAAGTGCCCCTTTGGTCATCTGGAGAAGAGCTGTGTAGCTTATACAAAATGCAATACATACATGTCATCATGTAATGCTACCAGGATAGGAGGCCATTGTAGCTAATCTCTACATATTGGCACTGACTGAAGAAAGAGAACATAGAGAGCTTATTTAAGGTCAGATCTTTGTTGGGAACCTTGTAGGCTGTCATAAAGGGGATGCCTCTGATAGTAAGTAGTGAATATGTAACATCGATTTTCTCATGGAGAGGATGCCAAGAGTGGAAAAGGAGTAAAAGGGGTGTGGTTTCTCAGAGACAGTGGAGGGTATCCTGGGTGGTTTTAGTGTCATTTACTGGTGACTCTTACATGATCAGAGGGGAGGGATCAATTAAAGAGAAGATTCTGAGGCTCTTAATAGTAAATGCCTTAAATCCTGGGTGGACACGCCCATTTCCAGTGGCAGTGTGATGATTGGTTCTAGGACAGGAAGGAGGAGGAACTTCTGAGATTATATTTAGACTCTTACAGACCTTCTACCAGGAAGAGACATACTGTGTGCTTATAGCAAAAAAGGAACTTGTGGGGAGAGAGTAAGGGGGTTCCTGTCAACTACTGGTGCATACGTACATTCCAAGCAATAGACAGTTGAGAAAACCTTACCCTTCTGATAATGTTGGGGTCATTGCACTTGGCTAACTTTCCAGCAAAGAGCTGAACCCCAAAGCTTGCGAAAACAAGCATTAATGTCAACAACAGAATGGAGACCTGAAAGAAATTGATGGAAAAATAAATAAGAACTAGTTTAAACAGCGATTTTTAAAAAATGTATTTAGATTCTATTGTATAAAATTCATGTTTGTTTGATTTTCAATGATAGGCCACTCACTCATCTTAAAGTGGAAAAAGGATAGAACTAACAACAGGTTTTAAATTTTTAAAATAAAATTATACAACTCTCATGAAAGAGAATGAAATAAGGTACTTATATATGATTTTTAAAATCAGTAATGTTTTTTTTTTCTCAAAGAACAAAGGGAAATGTTAAAATTATTCAGTTGTACTCTGTCAATGGAGTCACTTCCTTACTAACTGAGCATAAGTTGGACAGTGGCTTTGCTTTCTTTTTCTTTCTTTCTTTTTTTTTTTTACATTTCTTTTTTTATTAGAAATTTTCTTTATTTACATGTCATATGATATCTCTTTTCCCAGCTTCCCTCCGATAAAAAGAAAAAATACCTGTTCCCTCCCCTCTCCCCCTGCTTACCAACCCACCCTCTCCTGCTTCCTGGCCCTGGCATTCCCCTACACTGGGGCATAGAACCTTCACAGGGCTTTCTTGAGAGCATAGACCCTTGTGATGGGAAACACTCGATGCACTGTGGTTCAATCTATTAATTGTCTTGGGCTCCCTCTGCTGGCTACTTTCTTTGTCTCAGCAGAGAAACGAGGTAAAAGGTTAAATCTGCAGCTACCATATCATTGAACTGGATGTATAATCTAACCAGATGTTGTAAGTGATGAAAAGCTGTTCAGAGGCCTCCTCGGGAGAAAGACACAGTGAGATTCCCTTCCAAACCCTATCAGTGGTCCCAAGACTTGTGTAAGTGACTGCCTGGTGTGGTAATAGTGTCTTTTCCCTCTCATGAATTCATGTGAAAAGCCACAGAGCTATAATTTGTGCAAAGGAAACAGGACATTTTAAACACATCTTTAAAAGTATGAACAACTATACATTTTGGCAACATTACAGCATAAATGTCAAATGCTTTCATATCAACTAAACTGCAGCTGAGCTAACACTGTTTCTAGAAAATAAGCTTCAGTCATCCCCATTCCTCACACACAAGCGGGAATCATCCACAATCAAAACAACTGTGTGATCACTCTTCTGGGGGGCAAAGATCTTTCTGAAATAGACTCTGAGCAATGAAACTCTTACTTTGGGTTTTATCTCCAGCCTGGTTCTTAGAAGGCATATCATATGCTCTCATAACACATCATGTCATATGCTTGCCCATCTGAAGATGTTGCTTCCCCTTGAATCACATTTTAAGTGTTCTGTGCTGCTTATCGAGGCTGTTGAAAGTAAGGTATACCTATTTGCTGTGTTTCTAAATGTTGTTTCGTTAATAGTTCTAAGATGGACAAATTCTATTTTCCATGCTCAAGAGGATACACAGAAATCAAAAGCATTAATTCTTAATCCCATTCATGAATTAGATGGGATTGAATTGTCTTATCCTTAATGTTTAGATAGAGAAGGAAAATCTCAGAGTAGAAATCGAGGTCAAGTATGGAATGTAAATATCTTAGTTCTCTGGGTTTGTCATGCATTGTATTTACAGGTGCTCCTTAGAATAAAGTAAATTAGAGCATCATTGGGTGAATTTTCTGAATGAATTTTTCCTGTCTCCTTTCTAATACTCTGGCATTGAAAAAAACTATGTAGGCTTGCCCTTGCTTTGCAAGCCTCACTTTATCCCCCAGTTAACAACATGACAGGGCTAGATTGTCTCAAACAAGAAGCAGGTGACAGATTCACGTACCAAAAATATTTCCTTGAAACCACTGAAAAGTTCTCGAACAACTTTTCTCATTTGGGGCACCAGTTTGAATATCCGAAGAGGTCTTAGGCACCGAAGAACCATCAGGAGCTGGGCTCCTGACTCGGCAGGCACATTTTGAGGCATCCAACAAAGAAATATCAAACTTACCTAGAGGAAGAAATAATTTCTGGAATTTATCCTATCTTATCTGCTGTATACATTTCCTAAGCACTTATAAAGGCTGTGACCTTCCATTCAGCAGAGGTTCCATGAGTTATATGTGGAACAGATGTTCATAGGTGCATATGCCATCTGCTAACCTCAAACAATGAGTATATTTTATGCCTGCAGAAGGTTGGCCTCTGGTGTATGGGGTAGTAGGTACCTATTCCATGCGTTTGTATCTTCACATATTCCACCTTGAGATTTATCTCACTAGTCTCTGAACTTTAACCCACTCTTATACTATGACCATGATTCCTTTGATCAAGGATACTACTGTTTTTACTTGATGTTTATCAACATGCAAGCTGCCACTCAAAGTAATTCTCCTTTATCCTACATTGAATTTTTAAAGTTTCTGTGTCCATTCCTGTAGTTTCCTAATTTAATTGAACAGAACACTTGAATGGCTATCAGTGATAACCAGAATTGAGAAGAATTTGATATCAAGGGGATCAATAATTTATAACATGATTT
Source organism: Mastomys coucha (assembly GCF_008632895.1). Taxonomy (NCBI): domain Eukaryota; kingdom Metazoa; phylum Chordata; class Mammalia; order Rodentia; family Muridae; genus Mastomys; species Mastomys coucha. The sequence goes on from NW_022196915.1 coordinate 108,286,414, forward strand.
AGTTGACACAATTTTGCATTATAAGAGCCATATGAATTGTGGGATGCAAACTAGTTTGATTCTTTAGATTTATTCATGCACTCTCATTCATATATAAAATTATGAGTTACTTTAACTATATCTGTTGATATTGTAGAGCTTCTTATATAAATTATTTGTTTTGATTTCATGTGCATACCCTTTATTTACATCTAATAGATCTGTATAATTGATCAAAAACTTTAGTTATGACAACTAGATCTCAGACATCTTACTCTTGTATCAGGGGATGTGGAAAACCATCACATTTTTATATCTAGGAAAGAATAAAATCTTACAAGATAGATAAATATGTCCATTACGCCACCAAAGTCCCTGATGACAGCAGTTGGAGTGAAAAACAAGCCATCTGCCATAATCTTCAGATTAAGCTCAATGCTCATAAATATCACAAACACATATTCCGCGATCTGAAATAGGCAAATGGCACTTTGGTTGTGACAAAACAGCAAAAACAGGACAGTATTTTACTACTGAGCTGGGAGCTAAGATTTCTCCACAGTACCTGTAAAGTGGGTGCATGCATGACTCTTCGGAAGGGGGATTCGAACATCATAGAAATGCAAGAGCAGATGGTTACAGTGATCATGACCCAGTCCAGGTAGGTGACAAGTCCCAGCAAATCACTGCCAAAGAACAATCATACTGAGAAATGAAGATGCTCCACCCAAGTCTACCAGGACCAGGGGTGATGGCTTTGGTGACTATCAACAAAACTGGTGTTTCTAAAAACAAGTTTTCAATGATGTATTTCATATATATATTCTTTGAGTGTTATATGTACTTGTGTTACATGCTTACATGTTCATGTGTGTATGAGGTATGTCCACTCCTGCCTGGACATGTAAAGGTCTCAGGTGAGTGTTAGATTCTTTTTCACTTTGTATTTGTGAACCTGGGTCTCTCACTGAACTTTTGTCTTCCCTCCAGTTCTAGAATTATAAACACATGAGACCATAGCTGTCTTTTTTTAATGTGGGTGCTGGGGTTTAAATAGGCCCTTGCGTTTGCATTACCCCCTGAAGCAACTGTCCAACCTAAAATTTTATATTTTTATGAAGCAGAAAATAGCATATTTGAAGTTCAAATGTACAGGGAAAACAGAACTTGTCATGCTTACTAAAGTTGGTGGTACTTTGTATTTTTCACAGCTCCCGTGACTGGGTCTGTTTTGGATCTGTAAGAAAGAACAGTATATAAAATTCTTTAATACAACAAGAGTGTTAGTAATCACAAGCATCTCTCCATATGAACTTCTTCTTTTATAACTTCTATAAAATGACTCATGAAATATGAAACTGCACATTACTGTGGAAGGCAGAGAGAACACTGGATAAAAGAACAATAAAAAGAATTCTCAAATTCTTGGTTTTGTATTGGAGACTCTATTCAAGGATTTCTGGCATGGCTTATCACAAAGTTAAACCTTGACTTTCATTTAAAACACTAATTTAAGATGCATGTGTTGCTAGGTTTAGGACGTTCTTTATAATTATTTAGTTAGATACTCCATAAATTAAAGAGAGTCCTTCTCTCTCCATTTCACTGTGGTCCTGTGGAAGAATTACTATGGCATTTTGTGGGAGATGGATTCCTAAGGCTTAGTTTTAGAGATCCTGCAAGTGGTTGTCACTGAGGCACCAGCAGTCTTCATATGTGTGTTCTCAATTACAACAAGGTCTTCATCAGCCCATTAAGCTGTGTTTCCTGCAAAAGGAGAATTACACCACACAAATAAAGTGGAGAATTAGCAATTAAATGTTAACATGTAGGCAGCAAAACAGGGAAATTCAAGATGAAAACCCCACTTGGGCATTGATCAACTTCTACCATCTTTCTCCATTTGGCCAAATCTCAGGGAAGCTTCACAATTATTATTCTCTACTTTAAATGGTGAAGACCTTCTTAGAACAGCAAAGGAACAGTTGAATGATTAAGACAGAGTCAATCACATACTAGCTGGTGTCCTTGGGTTAAACCTTCAACCTCCATAGACCTAAATGTCTTCCTTGGTTGTTGGGGGGACGTATTAGTTATTTCCTCATTGTGATGACTGACCACAGAAACTTAGGAAATGAAAGTTTCATTCAGGATCACAGTTCAAAGGCATAGTTCATCTTGGAGGGACACACATTGCACCTGCAGTCAAGAAGCAGAGAATGATGAACACAAGTGCTCTCTGCTTGCCTCTTCCTTTTTATTCTGACTGGGGCTTAATTCCATAAATGATGCCACCCACAGAGTGCAGCTTCCTACCTCAGTTTACCAAACTAGAAGCCATTCCATATATATGCCTAGATGTTTGTTTCTAAACCAAACTACTCTAAATTGGTGACTAAATTCCCACCAAGTTGACTACCAATATTAATCATCACAGGAGGGCATACATGGTGCCACACACTCTCAAGATCTCCTTAGTCCCCTGATGTTGGGACAGTTCATACTGGTTTCATCAAGATGCTGTAATTGTACTTCGAGATGATGTTAGCTTTTGTGACATGGTTATAGGGGCTGGAAGTCCAAGGCAGAGATGTCAGTAGTGTTGTGTCCTGAGTCCTGTGGGGTCAGGATCCACTCCAGGCCTCTCTACTTGGAATGCAGAGTGTATTCACTTTACATGTCTTCACAGGGGCTTTCTCTTTTTGGGTTTGTGTCCAAACCCTCTCTTCTTAGAAAGGAGTGAGATACCAGATTATTACCAACTTGGGAACCTCGTTTTAATTTAGCTATCTCTTTAAAGGTCTTGTATCCAAAAATCACCACTTTTTTTTTTTTTTTTTTTTTTTTTTTTTTTTAGAAACTATTGAGCATTCAATAGATAAGGATATTATATGATATTATTTATTCACAAGGGACTTCAAGTACCTGAATGAGTATACAGGGAAAGAAAAATACATAATTGTAGAAAGTTTTACATTTTCTCCATGCTTTGTGTGTGTGTGTGTGTGTGTGTGTGTGTGTGTGTGTGTATGTAGTGCACTTGTGTGGACCCATTTATGCAGGTGGAAGCCTAAGTTAAATTTCAGGTGTCATTCTTTGGGAGCCATCCACCTTGTAGTTTGATACAGAATCTTTCACTGGGACCTGAGGCTCACTGATTAGTCTAAGACTGATGGTCTATGAGGCCCAAGAAGCTAGCTGCCTATCTCTATCACCATAGTGTTGGTGTTATGAGCACTCATATCATCATGCCCAGGTCTTATGCCCACCATAATGCTGAAGATTAAAGTTAGGTTTACAACCTCAGACTGCTAAACCTTTATCCAGGCAGCTATCTGCCCGTCCCATTCCACAACTCTTAATATCTGTGATAGGCACTTAACGTTACACTAGATAAAATTCCTTTTATCCGCTGCATTACTGAACCAGAGGTTCTTTCCCATTGCTTCCATACTTGTTAGGTAGAGAGAGTGGCTAGTGGAGTTTCTTCTCAAGCAGCTAGTAATACAAACAATAGATAATATTTTCTTTCTACTTTGTTCTAGAATAAACCTTTTCATCAGAAAGTGCAAATCTGGCAGAAGCTTTGAACAATATCCTTCGCCATGTAATTTTTTCCTTCCGTTTAAGGCTTTCAAAGGAAAATTGAGACTTAGTAACATTGACATACACAGTTGCCAAACATGTACACATGTGTACATGTACTTAGCTGTTAAATGCTTTATCACCAGTAGCTACCCTTGAAACCTTTGTTTTCCACCTGGTCAGGCACAGCAAAGAGGAGCAGGATGATTAATTAGTCCATGGTTTATTTTGTGACCCCATTAAGACTACACTGTCCTTTTGTCTTCCTGTGACAAACTCCCTGCAGTTCACAGGACTCGGGACAAATACCTGGTCGGAGTGTGGTTAAGCGGCCCATACTTACGCATTGAAGCGTGCTCGAACCACCACGCGGCAGAAATTTCTGAACCTGTGTTCCCGCCCCACGATGAAGAGAGGCTTGTCAAAATACGGGTGATTCTCTCGCAGTTCCTCTTCTTGTACCTTCCTTCAAGGGGAGATTTATGGAATAAGAAAAAGCCCAAGGGAAAGAGCCACTCCTAAATGAGAACCTCGGGACACAATCGCACCGGTACCTTTTCATCTCGGCTTGCTCCTTCTTCTCCTGAATCATCTTTATTTCACTGTCTTCTCTTTGTGCATTTCTGTAGCGCACTGTATTTGAATGCTAGAAATAAAAGGTGTAAGTACAGTGAAAGATTTTTAAAGGCCTAAAAGACTTTTTTAAAAATTAAAATCAGCATTGCTATTTATATATGCACACTATATGTAGACTATAACACATATGATAGCTATAACCTTTATATATAAAATGTTTCATTTGCATATAGCTTAATAGCCATGAGTACCTTGACAACTAAATTTTCCCTCTAAAAAATATAAAATGCTTAGCATATACTTATTGAAATTTTATGGTGTGCCAGGCCCTACCATACTGCTGGCAATATGACAACAGGGAGAGAAAGATTTTAAAAATTAGAATAAATAAAACGGTTAGAGGATATGTAGTATTGAGGCTGTAGCTCAGTTGGTGGAGTTCTTTCTTAGCATGCAAAAGGCCCCAGAAATGTGTAAGCTCAACATGGTGGTACACTGCCAGAGGCTTAGAAAGTCAAGGTAATCCTCAGGTACATAGTGAGTTTTAGATCAACCTTGGCTACATGATTCCCTTTGTGGAGTGTGTCCCAACACAGGTGTTCAAAAATATGTTCTTTCTGGACTCTTAAGTAGATTGTACATTTATATTGGGACACTCAAAGAAAAGAAACAGGAGTCAATGATCCATGTTCTTACTAGACTCTTTTTAAATATATTTTTATATATTCCTTTTTTATTTTAATTTTTATCCCCTCCTCCTGCTTCTATGAGGGTGCTCCCTGACCCATCCACTCATTCCTGCCTCAGTGACCTAGCATTTCACTACACTGGGGCGTCAAGCCTCCACAGGACCAAGGGCCTCTCCTCCCACTGATGCCAGATATGGCAATCCTCTGCTACATATTGAGCTGGAGCCATAGGTCCTTCCATGTGTACTCTTTGGTTGGTGGTTTAGTTCCTGGGAGCTTTGGGGGGGTCTGGTTGGTTGATATTGTTGTTCTTCCTATGGGGTTACAAACCTCTTTAGCTCCTTCAGTAAGTAGACTGTACATTTCTTTTGGACCACTCAAAAAGAACCAGGAACCAATTAACACTACTCAAAAAAAAAACATGGAATAAGAGACTAGATTATATAAGCATAACCCACAGAGCCCATTTAGTATAGAGTATATGTCTATGTTCTTTTGGGCTGAGCACTTGGCATTGGATAATTAGAGGCATCATCCTTGGAGAAGCCAGGCTCTCTTTCTCTCAGCAGTCATGGATTGCTTATAGATTCTTCATCTAGGCGTGGGGCTTTATGAGATTTCTCCTATCCACATTGGCATGTCAACTGATATTGTACTCAGGTCTTGTTTATGCTGCCTCATTGGAGAGATTTCACTGGTGCTGTTTTCCTGTCCAATATAGAAGACAATCTCACAACAGACACCCCAGCCCTGTCTTTTGCAACCTTTCTGCGCCCTCTTCTGCAGTTTCCCTGCATCTTAGGTGTAGCACTTATGTTGTAGATGTATGAGTTGGGGCCAGGAACTCACAGCCAGTTGTTCTCTGAGTTTTGTGTTATTCTTTTTAACTGAGGCATGCTCCGTGCATGGGATGTCTATATTTATGCAATTCATGGTCTATTTTTTGCTACTTGGCCAAAGAAATTTGCTTTCTGAATTTCCTGATTCACCATTATAGGGAAACATTTAAAGATGATAGAAGAGCTCAGGCATGAAAACTGTTTAAGCAATCATTTATATAGTCATTCATAATCAAGTTTCCAAATCCCAAAGCACAGCTTAGAACTCACATCTTGAGTTAAAGTTTCAAGAGATTTGCCCCTGCTGATCCTCTGGCTGTTGGATCCATGTCTTAGTGACCTAGAACAACCATAGTCAACTTGTTAAAACATCTAAAGACAAAGTTTTCACCTGTAATCAATAATCACAAGTAAAAGACTAATTTTCCTGATATATCAGAAACGACTCATTTCTTTGTAAAGCAAAGATGTATCCACACATCTTTGATCCTATCTAACAAGATTTCAGATTTTTGTTCTTTCTGATCTTAAAAGTGAGACTTTGGCTATCACCAAGGAAAGAATCTTTGAAGTAAAGATTTTTAAGTCTTTGAATCATGTAGGGAATTTCTTTATTGTTACCATCAGCAGCTGGAACCCAGGTCCTCACCATGCCTGCTTGCCAACAAGGGTAGAAGCCCAGGCTTTGTACTGAGACACTTTTGTAAAGTCCTTTCCTGGATGTCTTTGGAGTTCGTCTTCCTGGAGTATTTACCTGCGCTCCTGGCGGATGTGATGCTGCACGCTGAGGATCGACCTCTCCTTTGCTGGCTGCCCTTCGAATGATCCACTCAGCATGCGCTGTCGAGTGCAAGCTCTAGCAAAAGAAAGAAACTCTAGATAAATGCATGGTTTGTGCATTTGGGATGAATAATACATCACTGCTCATGGCTCTTATTAATTTTAAGGAAACACCAGTGATAAAGCAAAACAACACATGAAGGAAAAATGACCTTAAGGCTTTGTGTCAGAAACACAAAGCACAAGTCCAAGACCAAGAGGAGCTGGAAGATAAACAGAAAGCACATTCTCCCCCTTGCTCTTGGTAAGTTTTCTGTAAGGATCTCTCAGCATCAGGGTCAGTCATGCTGATAATTTCAAAATCAAACATGGGGGGTCTCTATGAGCTCCCCCAGGAAGGTTTGTTTTTATTTCTTTTCACTTGGACCCTAGAATGATGGACCCTCAAAAGCTGTTTGAATCCACCTAGTGCTGCCTATATGTATAATGGGTGTAGGGTTATCTACTAGAGAGTGGGTAGCTTTTTTTAGGTCCATATTTCTGAACAAAGCTTACTATCCTTCTCCCAGCAGCCATCAATTGCATTAACTTCTCAGCTAGGGATAGGACTTCATGAGGCCCTCCCCATTCATGCTGGGATTATGGGTCGCTTGCTACTGTGTAGGTCTTTGTGAGCTTTTATACTTATAATTTTATAATAAATCATAAAGAACTGTATTTTAAAATGCTTCCTGGCTATACATAAATTTTACATTTTAAAACGTGAGATCAATTTTGCATACTAATGAGAGGATATGCTTGTGTGCTTTCATATAGAAAAATTTTCCATTTATTTATTTATTTATTCACTTTATATCCTGGTAGCAGCCCCCCGTCCTCCTCTCCTCCCAGTCCCATTCTCACAAATTCCCCCCATTGCTTCCCTGTGTAGGTCTTGTGTATACATTTCCAGCTGCTATAAGTTCGTATGTGCAATGGCCCTGTTATGTCATGAAAATATTGTTTGTTGAAGACATCCATTATTTATGGTTCTTACACTTTTCTGCCCCCTCTTCCCACAATGCTCTCCAAAAATGATGAGGCTAGGGAGCTTTTCAAACATGAGGATGGGAATTCAGATCCTGGAAACCACATAAGTGCTAGCCAAATTGGCATGGCAACCCAACTGTAGTTCTAGGTCTCAGAAGGTAGAGGCACAGAATCTTTTATATACATCTACACATATATGTACATGCAGCTGCATATACATGTTCACCCATACACTCACAAACCTCAATGTATGTGCAACAACACACATACAATAAAAATGCTTTTGATACAGAAGGAAGATAATCATAGTGTATATCCTTGGGGGGGGAATCTCACAAATCTAACTAAATGTAAATGCATTACCAACAAAAGAGCCAAGGATTCCTGCTGTTATTTTAGTCAGGAGCAGGAGATATACCCAAGCTGACATTTTAGCACACAAGAGATCTGTGGAGTGGTAGAGGGAAGTTGTACTCATTTCTAGAACCACAGTGATACTGCATAAGAAGATGTGTTTCTAGGTTCAGCTAAGTTAACAAAAGTTAAGCAAAGCCTTCAATATCTAGACTGAGTTTTTGAAAAGTAGACTGAAACTATGAAGACATTTTGAGAATACCTATTTGGAGTAAGTGATGTTCTCCCTTAGATGTCTAGACCTCCAACAATCTCTGTAAAATACCAAAATTTAACCTTCAGCCACTGTCATGTAACTTTTACTCTTTTATCATCATACTCATCCCCTACCTAAGTCATTGAGACCTATAGGTCCAAAATACAAAACACATCCAACCTAATTAAAACATGCATAATTGAATATGAAGGGCCTTCCTATAATGGAAACAGAAAAATGCAATAGTCTTGGGCTTAGTATTATAAGGATTGTAGGGTTATGTGTCCAATAGGTCAGCCTGAAAATGGACACTTGCTGGGAAGTGTGTTGCCACTGTGCCTGCTGATTGCAGGTCTTGGTAGCTTCTGCAAAGCATACTGTGCCCTCTCTTGCTGTTCAGAGCAGCCAAGTCTCCATGGAGTCCATGGTGTCCCACCACCGTGGCCCCCTTCTTTCTCCTCTCCCAACAATATGGCTAAAGGGATATGTCTTAGTTAGGGTTTCCATTGCTGTGAAGCACCATGACCAAGGCAACTCTTATAAGGGACAACACACAACATTTAATTGGGCTGGTTTACAGTTTTAGAGATTTAGTCCATTATCATCATGACAGGAAGCATGGCAGCATGCAGGCAGACATAGTGCTGGAGGAGCTGAGAGTTCTTTCTATATCTTGATTCAAAACCAGTCAGAAGACTATCTCTTCTACCCTGGGTGGAGTTTAAGCATCAGATCTCAAAGCCCACCCCTACAGTGATACACTTCCTACAAGGCCACACCTACTTCAACAAGGCCACACTTCAAAATAGTACCACTTCCCATGGGCCAAGCATATTCAAACTGCCACAGGGTGACAAGAAAAACAGTCCCTTATTTTCTTTTTGTCTTTTGAGTCATTTCTTTCTCTCTGATTCTATGGAATTAAGACAATTGTATTGGAAGAGGCTGGAGTTTCATCACACATGAGAATTATGGTCTCTGGATGATTCATACATTGAATGTGGGTGTTGGTTTTCAGTTCCATCTTGCAAACAGAAAACCTTTGCTCAAATGGTTTAGAGTAGCCAAACCTTTGTTTTTCCCTTTACCAAATTCCCCCTATGTTGTTCACAGTAGTATTTACTAAGAAAGAATTAAATGCCCAGTAACTATGAGTTTCTTATTAACAAGCAGCTTAACTTATAACACATGAAGTCAAGAGGTCCTTTGGAACCCAGCATAAGCTGACTGGCTTTTGGTTCTTCAGTGGAATAGCTCCATCTGAGACTTCTTGTGCCCTGTAAGCTTTGTGCTTACCCTCTCCCTGGGTCTATGGCTCCCACATAATCTGAGCACAATGAAACCAGGCTCATAGGACCCACATTATCCTCCCCACCATCCAACCAGTATTGAGAGGTCACCTTCAACACTTCAGTGTCTATGCATTGCTATCCCTAACTTTCTTTGGTTGGTCTCCCCAGTGGTGCCTCCTGTACACCTGTGTAAAATTAAAATTGACCCCTCCCCACTCCCATCATCACTCTCTAGTTGAGCCTATTGTTTGACTAAATGCTCTGACATCACATTTCTTTAATTGAGCATAACTATGGCATTTGAATTGAGAAACTATAGGTTGAGAAACTATAGGTTAAAAACCTTTCTTAGCTGAAAACAAAGAGCTCATATTGTTTTTAGAAAACTGTAAAATACACATCTGAGTAAAGGCATTGGTTGGGGCATATTACAGTAAGTGTGATTGAAGTTTTATGAAGGAATATCTTTCCACCCAAGTACAATGGCAGGATTCTATTAAAACTGAAAAGCCAAACTCTCTTCAAGGCATGCTCTTCTGTGGCTTATAAAGTCTATTTGTCTTTCAGCAGTGTCTCATAGGGAAACAGGTGAGAATACAGATGAGATGATTTATTTGTAGATCTATTAGCTCATCAAAAACCAAACAGAAACCTCCAATTTCATTTTACAACAAGAACAGAGGCCAAACTAATGGGAATAGGAAGACTCTGTGATAGGAGGAGATGATTCTGGAACAGAAGGTGGAGTTAAGAACTCAGAGATGGAAAAATAACATGAAGATCAGCACTTTGGTCCCAAAACCACTTGGTTAAAGAAATTGGCCAGAAAGCATGTCATGTTAGCATGTTTCTTTATATAACAAACAGATTCACACTTAAACTGTGTCACATTTGTTGGACATGTAAAAGGTCTTGCTATTTTGGAAAATAGTAATAATTGGAAAATGGTGTTTCTATCAATTGGATATGGAAAGATTAAGGATGTTTTACTCACTTTCCATCTTGTTATTTAGTCTAGATCCTTGGCCCATGGTGAGTATGACCCAAGTTCAGGGTAGGATTTCCTACTTTTGTTATTGTTTCCTAAAGTTGTTTTCACAGACACAACCAAACATTTGTTTTCTAGATAATTCAAGTCTTATCAAATTGACAATCAATCAAGGTAAAATGTAACTCAGTAGTTCTGGTAAAGAATCTCAATTTATCTAACACCTTGTATGGATCTGACTCCTATGTGCAATCACGTGAATGACCTAGAAAAGAATACTCCATCAGTCTAAGTACATGCAGATTTGTGAGCAGCTCAAGGCTAGAGAATTAGCTATGGTGTGTTTAAATGTAAGACATGAAATATAGTGTTCAAATGCAACTCTGAAGTCATTTGTTATACAGCAAGCAGGTATCTAATACAGTTATTTTCACTACCTGAAACCCTTCAACTTCCCATTGTTTTTCAGGAAAAGATGAATTAGGAAATTCAGTGTGACTTCCAAAGCCTTATTGGCCTCCTTTTTTTTTTTTGGTTTTTGAGACAGGGTTTCTCTGTGTAGTCCTGGCTGTCCACTCTATAGACCAGGCTGGCCTTGAACTCAGAAATCCACCTGCCTCTGCCTCCCAAGTGCTGGGATTAGAGGTGTGTGCCACCACTGCCCAGCTCTGGCCTATTCTTTTACCAGAAAACATTCCATTTTCTCATACCATTCTCTTTGGTCATTCAGATCTATACACAGACCACACTCTCAAAGCTCTAAGTCAACAAGCAAGGTTGTATTTTAAAGTTGTTGAGTATTATTTTTTTTAACCCTTGAATAAAAATAGTGCTCCAAAAAATACTTGATGAATGAACCTTGAAATGCTGCAAAGATCAAATATTTTTATTTATTTGACCCATTCATACTTGTGAAGAATGACAGTCATTAGAAATAAAATAAATATATTGTCTTTATAGGAACTTTAAATTGAGTTATAATCTTAACTTTATTTCAAGTTGGAATAAGCTCCACACACAGAGTAGATAAGACACCCAGACAGTAATAAGAAAAGGAATACCTCAGATGTTGCTTCTCATGAATAGAAAATTTGTTTTCATCTGTGTTGTTTGTGCAAACTGATGGAGGAGCATGGATGTAGATATGAAGTTAAGACTCTACGAGCTGTACTTATTTTAATCTCTCAACCTGAGAATAGGTCTATCACTGGAAACTGAATCCCAATGTATTTCATCTTGAAGGAATCTGTTGGCAAGCAAAGGACTCAAGAATACAAGGATGTCTACCCCTAACCTGACAAATTGGTCTGCACATATTTCTAGCTAAGGGATGGATGTCCTTAAATGACAAGCTATAATTGGCCATTTTAAAATTTTCACTAGTCTTTGTGTGTTGGGATCATTGAAGGATACAAGAAAAAGAGTCTCAGGAAAAAAAAAAAGTCCATTTACTTGTTATTCAGAGAAAAGCACAGCTGATCGTATAGAGATAACACTTTGGTCTTTAAGCACTGTCACTATTTCTTTGAGGAAATAGAAGGTAGAGTGGAAGAGCCAAGGTCTTCAGTATCTTGCCTGCATCTTTTTCTAATGGAAAATCTGAGAACACAGTGCAATTTTCTGTGTAAACTGGTGGAAAACCGTGCAAACAAAGACTTTCTTAGAAAATCCATCTAGTGGCTTAATATTAACAACAACAACAACAACAACAACAACAACAAGTCCAAGCTTTCCTGGCTTCTGAAAGTGAGAGGCACAAGGCTCTGTCTAGTGAAAAATAATGAAGTCTTTTGTCTTGTGTGAGTGAGGAGACCCTCCATTATGCAGGCATATGTAATCTCTTTATTCCTGTTCCCTGGAGGAGAATTACAGAGAGGCATTTTCCTTTTCCCAGTTGGGGTTAATGTTATGCCCCCTCTACCTTTGAAAGTAAAACAAGATGAGGACCCCTGATGATTACTCAAATGTGGGAATATTCCTCAGCAAACACACATTCCCAGTTGCAAAAATATTACCTCTGGTTTCTTGCCAAGCCTTTGAAAAAAACATATGAAAGATTGATTCTTTCTCTCCCCTCCCCACATTGCCTTTGTGGTGTGGAATTTCAAATGCCCCTTATATGACAGCCACATATATAATCTTTTCTAGGAGCAGAGAATTGTGTCTTAAGAATTGCCTCTATTTTTCTTGACATTTCTCCACCAAAAATATTTTTAAATTGGCCCAAAGATGATGAGTATAAGAGGGATCTTTGGAGTTTTATTAGCCTTTAAACACTACTAGTTGTTTATAGACACAGTAGCAGGGGTCCTCTTTTCCTTTCTTTGTTTCTATGTCTTCTTTCTTAATGTTCCAGAACAAGGGTGTGGGAAAAGCCTGCACATTCTGTAATGAAAGAAAGGCCTAGGAGTCTTTGAATTATTTTCACTCATTATAGAAAAGTTAGATTACATGAGAACATCTGTAGTAAATGTAATTACCACCCAAGAAATCTCAATATGACTTTACAGAGCATTGAAGTTGAAGGGCTTTATTCAAATTCTGAACCCTGCAAGGTAATATATTTTAAAATATATTCAGATGTTGGTTAATGTGATGTAACCTCATCTTCAGACAATGAGAAAACAGTTTTCCAGCGACAATTATGTAAACTTATGGTTGGATAAGAGAGCAAGAGAAGAGAAAATGGGCCCTTCCTAGAAATGGCTCTTACCTGACAACATTGAGGTGGCAAGGTGTTCATCTGAGGTGGAGACAGTGTAGATGATAATGGGTAAGGCCCTAGTGATGAGCTCTTGCTGAGATGAGGAAAAAGCTGTATTTTTATCAGAGTGAGTACTCCCAACTCTTTAATTCAGTTCTGTCTCAGTTGGAAGAATATCACTCCTTATTAGCAGCTAGTTATGTCTTTGTATTTCTTCGTTACTCACAAAAATGTTCTTACAGATAGATATGTAAATGCATGATCAACCAATGCCTCATTGTGGATTGAAAAGAAATCCCAATGTCTTTTATTTTATTTATTTACAGTCATTGCCCTTCCTCTGTAACCCCTCCTACAGTTTTCTCATCCCACTCCTCCTCCCCCTTGCCTTCCCTTTCCTCAGGGCTTCAAGTCTCTCCAGAATGAAGCACATTTTCTCCCACTAAGGCCTGACCTGGCAGACTTCTGCTCTATTTGTGCCAGGGACCTCAGACTGGCCCATGTATGCTCCTGGTTGGTGCTCAGAATCTGCTAGCTCCCTTGGGTCTGGGCTAGTTAAGACTGCTGGTCTTCCTATGAGGTTGCTCTCCCCTTCAGCTTTTTTAATCCTTCCCCTAAGTCAACCACAGGGGTCCCAGACTTCAGTCCAATGGTTAGGTGTAAGGTTGGGTGTAAGGCTGGGTGTAAGTATCTACTTCTGTCTCAGTCAGTTGCTGGTAGAGCCTCTCAGGGGACAGCCATGCCAGACTCCCATCTGTAAGCACACCATAGCATCAGTAATAGTGTCAGGCCTTGATGACCTCCCATGAGATAGATCACAAGTTGGGCTGGTCATTGGACTGCCTTTCAGTCTCTTCTCCATTTTTGTCCCTGAAGTTCTTTTAGAAAATCTGACTGTGGGTTAGTAACCCTGTCTTCTGCTTGGGCCTGCCCTTCCCTTGAAGTAGGCTCTTCTAGTTTCCTTTCCTCAGTTTTGGGCATTTTGGCAAAGATCATCCCCATTGAGTCCTTAGAGTCTCTCACCTCTCAGGTCTCTGGTAATTTCGAGAGGGTCCCCCTGCCTCCCACCCTCTGATGTTGCTTATCTCCATTCATTCTCTTGGCCCACTAAGCTTCTCTCTTGTCCTCCCCACCATATCTGATCCTGTTTACCTTTTCCCTTCCCTCTTCCCTCTCCCACCCAGGTGCCTCCCTCCTTCTGCCCTTTTAAGTGGAATTGAAGCATCCTTACTTGGGCCTTTCTATTTGTTATACTCTTACAGTCTGTGGGTTATGTCCTAGGTTTTCTGTACTGTTCAGCTAATGCCCACTAATCAATGAGTACATACCATGCATATCCTTTTGGGTCTGAATTACATCACTCATGATATTTTCTAGGTCCATGTATTTGCCTACAAGATCCATGATGTCCTCATTTTTAGTAGCTGAATAGTACTCCATTGTGTAAATGAACCACAATTTCTGCATCCATTCTTTGGTTAAGGGACATATGGATTGTTTCCAGCCTCTGGCTACTACAAATAAAGCTGCTATGAACATAGTGGAGCACATGTCCTCGTGGTATGGTGGGGCATCTTTTGGAGATATGCCCAAGAGTGGTATAGCTGGGTCTTCAGCTATAGAACTATTTCCAATTTACTGAGGGACCACCACATTGATTTCCAGAGTGGTTGTACCAGTTTGTAATCCTACCAGCAATGGAGGAATGTTCTTCTTTTTCCACATCGTTGCTAGCATGTGCTGTCACTTGTGGTTTTTATCTTGGCCATTCTGATGTGTGTGAGGTAAAATCTCAGGTTCATTTTGATTTTCATTTCTCTAATGACGAAGGACTCTGAATATTTCTGTAAGTGCTTCTTGGCCATTTGATATTCCTCAGTTGACAATTCTCTCTTTAACTCTGTACCCCATTTTTAAATTGGGTTATTTGGTGTTTTGGAGGTTAATTACATAAGTTCTTTATGTATTTTGGATATTAGCCCTCTGTAGGATATAGGGTTATTGAAGATTTTTCCCCAATCTGTAGGTTGTCAATTTGTCCTATTGATAGTGTCTTTTACCTTACAGAAGCTTTTCAGCTTCATGGGGCCCCATTTATCAATTGTTGATCTTAGAGCTTGAACCATTGGAGTTTTGCTTAGGAAATTTCCCTCTGGGCCAATGAGTTCGGGGCCAGCCTAGTCTACAGAGTGATTTTCAGAACAGCCAGAACTACACAGAGAAACCTTCTCTTGAAAAACAAAGAAACAAAGAAACAAACAAAACAAGACAGTAACAACAAAAGATGATATATTGAAAAGCAGAAATTGCCAAATGGGAAAAAGCAAAAAGACAACAATTCCATGGCATGTAGGAGACACCACAGAAATCCTCCATCGTATAAATAAGTAAATAATGGACACTCTTAGGAAAAAGAGTCTATCTTAAAGGGCTAGAAAGGTAGCTCAGTTGTTGTGGTTTTTCTTTCACAGGACCTAGATCCAAAGTCCAGCATCTACTCTGTGGCTCACAACCAGTTCTAGGAGATCCTAAACTGTCATTTGGCCTCTATGGGCACCAGGTACACACCTGATGCACAAATTTAGATGCAGGCAGAACACCCATAAGCCAAAAATAAAGTATTTAAAAATGTAAATGATGTCTTTAAAATGAAAGTCAGGAACAAAGGCAATGCTACATATTACCCTTTGCACACTTCATTGTAATCTAATAAAGAGAATAAAGAGTATTTTTAGACTTTCAAGAATAGTTCTTACTATAAGTTCATAGTGCCATTAATCAAATATCAGGGTACAAATATACAAGCTGATCATTTGCCTAAGTTATAAAGCTGTCTTGGCTTATGAGGTACTTGTGGCAAACCAAAACAGAACAGAACTTTTTGGAATATGCATTTAATGATTTTTTTTTTTTTTTTTGCTGTGTGATATTACTATAGCCATTGATGGTTTTGAGAATGAGAGTGCATTTTTTGCTTGATTTGGGGGCTTTGAATTAGAAAGCAAGCCTCAGCAGAGGTAGCAGCACTTTGAAAACACATACCCTCCTCCTCTGGGCTGAGAAAAGCTCTCAGGACTTTGGAGGGAGCGATCTTCAGTGGAGCTGAATAGCAGCATCCAAGTCAGCCAAGTCATATTTTGAAATGTAGGTCCAGGGAGAACTGTGGCCACAGTAGCATTCTGATGATCAGGGCTGCAAACCCAGGCCCTACACCCAGAGAACTTAACATGGCTATGAAGGGGAGGCTGCCCCACTTCTACACTTACAATGCACACTCGAGCTCCAGGCTCTTTCCATCAGCTCATTTATCTATACTGTAGACTGCAGGATCAGCCACTCTCGTCATGAAAACACAACACAACACAGCCTCTGGGACACATTAAAAGCAATCCTATGAGGGAGATTTACAGTTCTAAGTACCTACATTAAATGTTCAGAAAGAGCACAAATAAATGACTTAATGATGCCACTCAAAAATTTGGAAAAACAAGAGCAAGCCAAACTCAAATTCCATAGTTGGCAATAAATAGAAAAAAAAATCAGAGCAGAAACTAATAGAAACATAAAAAAGAATCAGTGGAGTCTAAAAGCTGGTTCTTTCAGAAGGTAAACAAGACTGACAGACCCTTCCCATGAACAAAAAGAAAGAGACATTTAATAAAACCAAATTAATAAACCCAGAAATGTACTGGGAAAGATCACGACAGACATCAAAGAAATAAAAAAATATATACTTTAAAAACTTGCATTCCATTAAGTTAGAATACCTAAAAGAAATGAACAAATTTTATCCAAACCACCCGCATTAAATCAAGAAGAGATCAACAATCCTAAATAAACTTATAACTAAGGAAGAGGTTGAAATAGTAATAAAAAGCCTTCCAACAAAAGAGGACCAGGCCTAGATAGATTCAAGCAGAATTTTATCAGAATTTCAAAGAATATCTACAGCTAATCCTTCTTAAATTATTAAAAGAAAAGAAACAGAAGGAACATTCCCTAACTACTTTTATGAAACCAGTATGATTACAACACCAAAATTAGATAAAAACACAACAATAAAGAAAACTATTGGACAATATCCCTGATGAACATAGATTAAAAAATTCTCAATAAAATACTTGTAAACTAAATAAAGACATATATCAAAATGATTATACACTATGTCCAAGCTGTTTTATCACAGAGGGGTTGGGGTGGTTCAACATTCATAAGTCAGTAAATATAATAAACTTCATAAATGGACTTTAAGACAAAACTCCATGTATATGTGTGGTGTGTGTGTATAAATATATGTGTTTATAAATATATGGGTTTATGTGCAAGTATATGCATGTGCAGGACAGAGACTGATGTCTGGTATTTCCTCAGTCATTCTCCACCATGCCTTTTGAGACATGGTCTATTTGAACCTGACTGGACTTGGCTAACTAACCAGCAAGGTCCAGAGATAAGCCTGCTTTCTTAGCATTAGGAGTGAAAGAGTGTCTTCTGGAAATGATGGGACCTATGCACTCATGTACTCAGAGGAGCAAGGACATTTTTATAGAACAAAAAAGATGAATGTTTTTTGTAAATATCAAATCTATATTAAAATATCCTATAATTTTTCAAGCTATAACCATTTATTTCCTGAAATCCACAAGTGACATATAGTCAAGTTCCTTTCATTTTCTGCTCTATCTGGGATGTAGTGAAATACTCCTGGTTTTTGCTATCCCCAAGTTTAACAACTGTCTGGAAAGGTTGAGGGGAGCCTGTACTTCCTGAGAGTTTAAAGATTTTTTTCCTCACATCATATACTTTTTCCAAATAAAAGCCCCAAAGTTCTGAATATTAAAAAAAAAATCTGTTAAAATTTCCCCCCTTGCAGCACTGTTTATATATGTGACAGGATAGAATTTTTGAAAACATTCTTTATTCCACCCATCTAATTCATTCATTTTTTGTGACAGTGTGTACCCATTAAGTCACTTTTCATTGTTAAACTGATCAGATCTCAGAAAAAGTGTGATTTATTTTTTTCGATTCAAATGACATGTTCACATATACCTTATGACATGAGGGTTTTGCAAGGCCTAACTGTAAATGAAATGATTTCCTGGGAGGCTTTAGAACATTTGTCACCCAGATAAATAATAGAGCACTGGCCCATGGGATTCTCTTGGAAAAGCCCTGTCCTTTCAATTGGCTGCCTCAGAACTGAATACCACATTAGTGTACCCAATGGTTCCCTGAGGGTGCCTCTGGCCTCATCAACTGGGAGAGAGGAAAGAAGGGAATGGATAAAAGTTGGGAGGCAATGGATCCCTTAAAAGAGTGCTCATTAGTGACTTTTCACATTGCTGAGACCAAATACTTGACACAGAATCTGAGGATGGAGGGATATATTCTGGCTCACATGTAGAACATAGCCTACCATGACGGGTGAGTCATGGTGGCCAAGGCTTGGGGCAGCTGCTCACACTGCAACTGCAGCGAGTAAGCAGGGAGAGATGAATGCTGGTGTTCAGCAGCCTCTCCCTCTTACAGTACAGGACCAGCCCATGGTAGTGTGCTGCTCACACATAGGGTGGGGCTTCTTACCTCAGTTATTCTAATCTAGAACTTACAGACATGGCCAGAGGTTTGTCTCTTAGCTGATTCTGGATACTGTCAAGTTGACAGCCAACATTAACCAGGAAGAACATAAAGGTGAGGCCTATGACTCCTTCCTTATAACTCCTTCCCTTTTCATCCTCACAGCATTGAGATATCTTTGGAACAGAGTCACTCAGTAGATACTCTGGTCACAGCTTGGCTGGGTACCAAGAGCAGAGTCATTCACTGACAACTCTGGTCTTGGCTTGCTGGTTGCTACTCAGGGTATAGAGTCATTAACTGGTCACATTTGGCTCACTGTGCATCTCCAGTGCAGAAATCAAGTATGCACTCGAACACAGGCATGTTCACTGTCTATCCCAAGCACAGCAGATTTGATGAAGGGCAGATGTAACAGTGGAGGAACAGAAGGAAATCTCTGAATTAGACTTGAAGTGGGTTATTTACTCTGTGAGTAGTTTCTTATTTAATAGATGTTTCTTTTCCTAGTAAATGTGTCAGCAAATCTATAGATCCCTGCCTTGAACCTGCTGGTATAGTGTCAGCTTGACTAAGTATCTTGTAGATCATTAGAGTTGTCCAAATCAGTTTCATGGCATATACTCTAAGGGTGACACTGAGATGAATGACCAACTTATCAGAACACAGCTACTTTGGGACTCAGGCTGTCTCTTTTCATAAGACCTTTTATGTTTATCTAATCAGGTTGTAAATACTCAAGCTCCAGCAATACTTATTTTCAATTCAAAAAGCTGCTGAAATACACATATGACTTTTGTGCCTGGATGCCATCCATGAAGAGAGAGAACACAGTGGAATGTGTCTTCATGAGCTAGGATGTTTCTTCTCTCTCTCACGAGTTTCAGGTACTGTTATAAAGTTATAGTTTCTCACCTTGTATATACTTTTCTGTATTTCCTCATCATGGCTTCCCAAGCCATGGTAATATACATTATGGAAATATGCTTTCATGATCTTTCCTAGTAATAAACTTGGTAGAAGAGTCTGATTTCTTCCACTTACCACACATTTGTAGATTACTTCACCATAGAAAGGTGCCTATTGGCTTTACCAGCCATACCACTTTTATCATTTGCATATATACATAATACATGCAACAATCTTGATGTCCCCAATACTTACATACTTAGTATGAATCATAACACTGTTTACTATAATGTATAGTCTGGTATGCTTAAGTAGTCAGATTGATTCCTTATCGACACTTTGTTTCAAGACATATTTTAGAGTAGCACTAAAATAATATGCTTTTAAGATCATTTGAAGGTGGCTATATGGGGTTGGAGAAATATGTGAGCAGTTAAAACCTCTTGCTCTTCCAAAGGACCCAGGTTCAGTTCATAGCACCTGAAGCACATGAAGGCTCACGACCAGTTTTAACTTCAGTCAGAAGGGAACTAATGTCCTCTTCTGGTCTCTACAGGCACCACAAACACATGGTGTATAGACATTTCCAGCAGGACTTTCAAATCTTAACAGATCCTTGGTAATAGATGAAGAAATCAGAATTATTTTTTAAAAACTTTTACTTTTGCTGTGTTTCCCTCAGATTTTTCCTTTAGTTATCACAAAAGATATAGATGATCAAGAATAGTTATTTCTTTTTACCTTTTTTGTAAATGCTTTTAGGTATAGTTTATTTAAAGATATGAAGTAATAAACATGACATATTATGATACTAAAATAGTATGTTTTCTAGATAAACATTACTAATGTATTTGACATTATCTGTAATCATGAAGATACACATTTCTACAATTGAGCTGAAAGTAAATATTACTGTCCAGAAAATGAATTCATTGAGAAAAGTTATTTTTTTCCTTGATATAATCCCACTTGTGGTAAAGCATGTTCCAGATTTATTGGCATTACCTTAAGATTTTTGTGACTGCCGTCTCCTTTTCCAGTAGGTTCCTTGCTCTTATGCTGAAAACAGACTTGCGGAGCTGAAAAGTGCAAGGACCAGTTTAGTTTTGGGATATAAAGGAATGTTCTATTCACAATCCATGAGACAGAATATATCCTTCAAACACTAGTTCTCTTTCCCCTTTGACCTCTATGTCACAAGTTGTCTTTCTTTTAATATATCTTCCTCCTATTGTATTATCTCCATTTCCCTCACCCCCACATATAATTTTAAAGTTAGGCTGCACACATGACAAAACCAGCGTTAGTTTTATGAGTTTGGCTTGACATAATGATTCAAGTTCTTTCTCTGTTTTATTTTTATCTGTGCAGAAATTGTAACTGTGAGGCTGCATGCTTGGTATATGGTGTGTACATTGCTGGTAGTGACACTGTCAATCACTTGAATAAGTGATTCAGTTTCCAAATAATTTGATGTTGAAATTAACACCTGGGACCTGTATTTATCATTGTTTAGTTAGGTCTTTTTCTAGTCCACACTCTGTCACTGCATGTTCCTGGCCTGTAATACAATACTAATCTGAATATAAATTCAGGAGGTACTTTATCCTCTGGCATGGATAAAGATAACAGGAAAGAAGGTCAAAGTTTGCCTCTAGGTAGTAATGGTAAAAGTCACTCCAGAGGAATGGATTAAGAAAAATATCCTGGAGAGCAAAGTCAGCTCTGTCCTGCTCATTGATTGCATGTTAGATTAGTTAACCACTTTCCAGGTGGCCAAGTGGTCAAAAGAAAATAGGATGGGAGGGGCTAGAAAGATGGCTCAGCAGCCTGTGGACTCATCCCATATACAGTTACCAAACCCAGACACTATTGTGGATGCCAAGAAATGCATGCTGAAAGGAGCCTGATATGGCTGTCTCCTGAGAGGATCTGCCAGACCTTACAAATATAGAAGCAGATGTTCGCAGCCAACCATTGGTCTGAGCACAGGGTCCCCAATAGAGAAGTTAGAGAAAGGACTGAAGAAGTTGAAGGGGTTTGCAACCCCATAAGAAGAACAATAATATTAATCAACCTGTACGCCCCCCCCCCCGAACTCCCAAGGACTAAGCTATCAACGAAGGAGTACACATGTCTCCAGCTGTATATGTTATATGTAGCAGAGGATGGCCTTGCCATGCATCAATGGGAGAAGAGGCCCTTGGTCCTATGAAGGCTGGATAGATGCCCCAGTGTAGGGGAATCGAGGGCAGGAGGTAGGAGTGCGTGGGTGATAGGGTGTTTTCGGGAGGGAGGGAAACTGGGAAAGGGGATAACATTTGAAATGTAAATAAAGAAAATATCCAATTATATATATATATATATATATATATATATATATATATATATAGAGAGAGAGAGAGAGAGAGAGAGAGAGAGAGAGAGAGAGAATGGAGGAGGGTGAGAGGAAGAGAGAGGGGAGGGAGAGATAGAGAGGGGTAGCATCCAGGTTATAGTTCCAAGAACTAAGAATGTGGTACTTTTAGTAGTCAGCATTGGGAACCAAAGATGGGAGAGTGAGCCACCATCTGCCACCAGTAGATTATTTTTTTCTATCTGCTAGGCACAATATAAGTAACCATTAACAACAAAATAAAGATAGGAGCCAGGTTCTTGAACTCTGTAACTGCTCAGTAAGGCAGGCCAGGCTGGAACACACGAGCTCCCATTTACTAACCAGTTTACAAACAAACACTACTGTAAATCCAGATGTCTATATGGCCAAGCCTGGGAAAGGGCAGAGCCACAAATCCATCTTTTCTTCTGTGTGTGTTCATATGAAGGTTGAGGTCAATATTTATTAAGTTTCTTCCTCTATCACTCTATGCCTTGATTTTTTGAGATAGAATCTCCCACTAAACCTGGGGTTCACTGACTGGCTACAGTGGCCAGTGAGCCCCCAGGGATCCTCTCATCTCTGTACCACAGCACTGGGCTTACAGATCCTTACTGAGACACCCAGATTATTTTTGTGGGTAGTAAGGCTCTAAAGTCAAGTTCCCAGGCTTGCATAGCGAGCACTTAACCTACCTAGTCACAGTTCTAACCCCCACAAACTGGTCCTAGCCATCACTACTGATCACTTAGATAACATCGTGATGTAAATATAGTTTTCATGTTACACAGCAGATCTGAAATGAAATGCAGGATCACCAAGCAATAGTCTGACCTTTCCATCCACATCCATAAAAATTTTATCTTTTTGTAATAAAAACTAAATTGTTTTTGAATTGACTAGAACTCCTAGAAAAACTAATCACATGTTAATAGAGACTAGAGTGAATATCATTTATTTAGAAGGTACATTTAATAGTAGCATGTAAAAGGGCATTTACTTTCTAACATCTGTTATGATTAAAGAGGTGACACTAGAATTTTACAATCTGAGCTTTTAGCACATCTCACGGGAACAGGGCTCAGAAGTTACAGCTGAAGCTGAGGGGATCACTGTTCAGGAGTTACGGTTGAAGAACCTACCAGGGGTGGGCTCCTGCTCTGAGCACTAGAAACATACGGCCAAGAGTCAAAAGCCAGGCACAGGATACAGGAGGGCCAGCAATGACAAATTGTGGGCAGAGAAGGCAAACACCACGATGCTCAAAGCATGCCTTCCTTGTCTCTTGCGGAAGGCAACTGGAATTTAGTCACCGGCACACTGTAGTGGAACAGCTGTTACCAAACATACGTACTGTATATTTGGGATGCTACCTAGTACAAAAACTTGAGTTGATTAAAGCAAATACAGTGGTTATATGTTCTGGGCTGTCCTTAAGAGGGGTATTACAATTAAGAGCAGAAGTAGTAGGATTCCTTTGTTTTAACATATAACCTGCAGATTAAGATTTACCATGTTCTGAAAGATGTGTATTAGATATGCTAGATATCTTTCTATATATATTTAAGCTGTTCTTTCAATAGTAAATAGTAACTGTAGACATCAGTTGTTCTTTAGTCCTTGACTGCAGTACTGAAGCTTTATATTTTTCCTTTAAAAATGAGATTCTTAGTCTGTGTTACTCACAAAAGAACTTCAAGCTACACTGCTCCTCAGTGCCCTCTTCTGGTCTCAAAAGATACTACTAGTCACCTAAACCAAACTCAACAGAGTTACTTCAAACCATGTAATTTCAGACTATAAATTGCAAATCATGAGAGTGAAAGGAGTCAGTAACAGCTCATACTGAATATAAGTTCATCAAACACGTAGAAAATAGGAGGAAGAGAGGGGATCTATTCGGATAGAGCTTCCACTGAAGACAAATGATTAGTGGAAAATATTTTTGATGTTTTGCAGTTTTATTTGCAAACCTAATGCATTTGAATCACAAAGTAGCAATTCCTTGACTGAATTAATGAACAAAACCAGTAAATTTTAATTTAATTGTTAAGGTAAAACAGATTTTTATTTAACATCTTAAACTTCTGATTTCAAAGATAAGCCCACATCTTGAGAACTTTTGTTTAGTTTGAATTAGATCTTAGGTTCAGCTCCTATAACACACACACACACACACACACACACACATACACAGAGAGAGAGAGAGAGAGAGAGAGAGAGAGAGAGAGAGACAGAGACAGAGACAGAGACAGAGAGAGATAGAGACAGAGAGACAGGGAGAGAAACAGACAGAAGAGAGAGAGACAGAAGAGAGAGAGAGAGAGAGAGAGAGAGAGAGAGAGAGAGAGAGAGAGAGAGAGAGAGGTTCCCTAAATTGTACACTTTAGCACAGAACTCAAAAGCCATGAAATTCATCTTATTTTCTGCAATTATTGTAATCTGGATTGCAACAACACAGCAATGCATGAGCGGCTCTTGCTGATTTTTAGAAAGATCTTTTAGTCAGAGTGGGGACACTTCTTCAGTTCCTGGTCATGTGGGTTTCCTAAGGGCAAAGGGCAGGTTGGTTCACAGGGTCTTCTGCCTTCTCTGTTTCCTGTGAGTCAGTGGTTGATCCAGTTATGTTCCGGTTTTATAATTCTCTGGCAGGGTCCTCTTTGCTGTCATACTTTGTCACCAGATCATTGATGTTCATTGTATAGACTCATCTTACTTGCAAGATTGTCATTTCTTTGCATTTCATTGAATTCTTTAATAGGGAACTGACCCTCCTGTATTAGTTTTTGTTTACCAGTAGAATGCCAATGGAAAACAGTCAAGGTAAGTTCATGATTCTGGATCTTTTTGTACCAATTTTTAATAGTTAATGGCTTTGTACAATCCTTTAAAAGTGACTAATTATTTAAAGTATCACTATGAGTTTAAAGTTAAGACTATTTGATGGATTTTAGTTCATTACAACTACTATTTTTAATTTGTCATCTATTCCTTGATAATTTAATGCAATATATTTTGATTGCATTCTTTCCTTCCTCCAACTTCTCCCAGGTTCCCCTCTTCCTCCCTACACCATAAACTCTATGGTCTTCTTTCCTACCCATCAACTCTATGGTCTTCCTCTCATCATAGGTCAAGTGATCAATTGCCTATTGGCCCATCGGTTCTTTAGACAAGATGCTAGCAGCTGCTGTCACAGCTTCTTGGCTCCCAGCAATGACAAGATGATCTAAAATTATGTGCACTTCCTATTCAAAATCAATAATAATTTCTCCTAATATCCCTGATACATTTATTGAAAAAAAAATTTGAGTACATAATCTAGATTTCAGAATTGTTTACTGCTGCCCAGTTGCTCCCCATTCTGGGACTAAACCTGAGCTGACTCCTGTAATTTCAATTTAGATTCAGAACATAGGAATTTTGCTTACTTCTTCTATATGACTTCTGTATATTTTTCTTTTGATTTCAAGACTTGATTTTCCAAGTTAACAATGGATGAAAGAATTCAGCTATCTCATAATTATTCATTAGTTTTATTTCATAGTTTAGAACAGTGATAGATCCACAGACTCACAGCCAAGATGACTAGACATTGAAAAAGCAGTGTCTATATTCTACTTCCTGCCTGTCCCATATCATCCGAGAAGATGGCTGTGGTGAGTTTCCTCTTTAGTTACCCCTCATGTTGTCTCAGCTCTTCCATATGAGTGCCTCCCACTGGCTGTGGTGAGTTTCCTCTTTATTTACCCCTCAGGTTGTCTCAGCTCTTCCATATGAGTGCCTCCCACTGGCTGTAGTGAGTTTCCTCTTTAGTTACCCCTCATGTTGTCTCAGCTCTTCCATATGAGTGCCTCCCACTGGCTGTAGTGAGTTTCCTCTTTATTTACCCCTCATGTTGTCTCAGCTCTTCCATATGAGGGCCTCCCACTGCTATTTGGTACCTCTGTTAGCATCTGAGTAAGTTTTGCTGGTGATATGTCTGTCAGAGGTATGGTTTTCAGAAGCTTCTTTGGGAAGAGCTCCTGGGAACACTATTAAATAGTGCTTTGTTTGTACAATAACATCATGATAACAGGTTTTCTGTCTCTTTAATCAAGAAATTTAGATTTCCTGGGTATAACAAAAACAAAAACAAAAAAAGCCTATCTCCCACAGTCTTTCCTGGCAATCCTATGTGGTACTCAAGTTTCTTTTGATCAAAAGGATTGCTGCTGAAATGTCTGATGATGATCTGATGTTCATTAATTTAAAAGTCACTTGCTGCTCGGGGAGACAAAGACCAAAACACTTTTAAAGTGTAAAGTCTCGTAACATAGGTGGCATAGATTCTGTTTCTTGTCCTTCCTGGGCAATATTTCCAGAGACACAGCATATGCTTCTATATTTGTTTCAAATATGCTATTTTACAATTCTGTCACTTGTTCTAGTATTTTGCTGTAGCATTCTCCAATATAAATACCGAGAATAATAATAGGGAGCTTACTTTTATTTCTTTTTGAGTTTAAAAAGTTTCCCCAGGGGCCAGGAGATGTATCAACAGGTCAACTTTTTGCTATACAAGCATGAAGACCAGATTTCAGAATACCAGCACCATATAAAAGCCAGATCGGTGTGACCGATAGTTTGTTGTCCTAGCCCTCCAGAGGCAGAGATGGGCATCCTCAGAGCAAACTGGCTGCCTATATTAGACAAACCAGTGAGCTGTAACTTTTGGGAAACTCTGTCTCAAAATGTAAGGTAGAAGATGTTCAAGCAAGACGCCCAGCATCAACCTCCGGCCTTCACTCACATGTGCACATACATGCATATGTAAATGTACATACATGCAAGCATACACATATCACATCACACATACACACACACACAGAGAAGAAAAATTTAAGAAGGTTTCATCATGATCTATTGGGAACAATCTAACACATCTACTTATTTTATATTGTTGCTTTTATTTATTCTTTCTTGAGTTCAGCACCTCACTTCTGACTTTTTTTAAACTCACTTATGCTGCTAATTTAACCTTATGTGTTTTAAAATATCTTTTAACTCATTTTGCCCCAGCTACAAGTATTTATGGATATGGGTACATGGCATGCTCTTATAGGATGTTTGATTTTGATGATTAGCTCCTGTTCATTCCTATGTAGCACTGCATTTACAAAACAGTTCAGTATGTCTCAACTCCAGAGCTTCCATTTTTGCTGCTGTTGTTTCTTTGAATGATCAAACACAGACCATTTATTCTTGGTATTTCCTGTACCCTATCCCTTATCTGACCTTCTTGTTCCCCTCTAGTGGGCCTAGATCTACTGTTTTCCTCATCACTCCTCCCTAGGACTGTCTCTTTTTCACTCAGTTCCTGTACATTTTTTCAGAGAGCACTGAAGAGTATGCCCCTTTCTCATAAACACTGATGTTCTGTGGTTGACTTGGTTTTGGTTCTAAAAGATGTCAGTAATGTGGGAGTCAAAGCTGTTGGTCTATCTCCACTTTCATTTGTTTCTGTTTCATTTGAAGCATGGTCTCCCATATCCCAGGCTAGCCTCCACATGGCTCTGGAGCCTCAGATGGCCTTGAACTCGTCCTGATCTTCTTGAGTGCTGGGATTACAGACATGTGCCACCAGCCTTGCCTTTCCATCCTGTTATTTTGGGTCTGTGAATTACCTAGTTCCTTTTTTAATGTTGTGTTATGAAATGTTGCTTTGCAAGTTTTTATTTTCTGTACATGTGTGCTTGTCTGTATTATGCGTGCAGGTGCCTGTGGATGCCAGAAGAGTTCAGGTCCCCTGGAGCTGAAGTTACAAGTGGTTGTAGCCACCAGGCTTGTGTCCTGAGAACCAAACACAGGTCCTCAAAAAGCAGCAAGTACTCTTAACTGCTAAACTCTCTCTGTTCCAGGATATTTTTTTTTAAGTCTAGGTGTTCTGTTTTGTTCTGTGACACTTCACTTCAACTACTCAGTAGACACGTTTGCTATCCTTCCAGAAGACTTCTTACTTTCTTCATGGTATTAAAATGTAGATTTATAACCTTTACTATTCTTTTACTTATAACTTATTGCTTCTTTCATACATGCTCGATTAATAGTCACTTTAAATTTGATTATTACTTTTTGCTACCTTTGCCTTTTCTTGGGCGATATATTTTCAAAGTAAAATATTGAACTGAATGTTTGGACGGTTAATTTAAATCTTTATTCCTACTAGATATGTATCCAAAACTACAGTTTACTTGCTTAAAATTATGCTAATAACTAACTGTCTCATGAATTTCAATTACTAAAATCTTTTTTTTTTTGCATTGTTTTAATTTTTATTGAAAAGTTTTTTTCACAATGCAGATACTTAATCTCTACAGGTAAATTCTACTTTAATTAACATTAACAAGTCTTTTTTTTTTTTTGGTTTTTGGAGACAGAGTTTTTCTGTGTACCCCTGGCTGTCTGTAGATCAGGCTGGCCTTGAACTCAGAAATCTGCCTGCCTCTGCCTCCCAAGTGCTGGGATTAAAGGTGTGCACCACCACCGCTAAAATCTTAAATCATAGACAGGAGAGAATTGAAGCTGACTTTTTCAAAATAAGTATCAAGCCTGTTTGAGCAAGAAAAATAAAAGCAAAGTCATAAGGTATAAGAAGCAATGATGACTGGTTTTATTATTAACTTCACAGACTTAAAATAATTTTATGCTCATAGACTTAATAGCTCACATGAATGAAAAATTTTCTTCAAATAAAAGGTCAAAAGATCCATCAGTTAGTTGTTTAACATGAGCTTGATATATTATGCCAATTACTTTCCGATTGTTGATATTTACCATTTTCATTGTTTTAAGTAACAAAGATTATTTGAAATGAATTTCAACATCAAAATGTATGTTTTCTTTTTGGAATTGACATTCGTGTTATTGTTTTTTTTCATACAATATGTTTTGACTATATATAATCTTTCCCTCTTTCTCTCTCTCTCTCTCTCTCTCT
>NW_022196915.1:108315339-108328959 GCF_008632895.1 Mastomys coucha
CTCTCTCTCTCTCTCACACACACACACACACACAAAACAAAACAAAACTCCAAACTGTAAAACAAAACTAACCAACCAATCAATCAGCCAACTAACCAACCAAATAAGTAAATAAAATGAAGGCCAAAACAAACAAAAATTCAATAAGACAAAAAATACAAAAACAAAACAATACAACAACACAGACACACACATAGACACACATAGACACACACAGACACACACACACACACACACACACACACACACACACACACACACACTTTGTGTTGGCCAACTACTTGGAGTCATGGGGCCTGCCCTGGAGTGTGGTTGATATATCTATCTAGAGTTTTTCCACTGAAGAAAACTGATTTTCCACAATCAATTTCAAGTAACTCTGGTTAGGGGTAGGACTTTGTGTCTGTTTCTGTCTGGTTCGAACTTGTACAGGTTGTGTGTGTATATGTGTGTTACAAGTTTTAAACTTTATTATATTTTGGGAAAATTATGTCTTCTGTAGGACATTTATTTGGTATATATTTATGATTTATGAGAAATCAAATATTCAAGCTGTATAAGTTATCCTTTTCTTGAGTAGTAATGTTGTCCTCTAGTCATTAAGTGAAGAATTGTATCAATGCCTATTATACGTAAATTTCAAATTTTCTATGTATTAATTAATTTTTTGTGCCTCTGTGTTAAGATATTATATACATATCTTAAGCTTTTCTTGAAATTTAATTCTAATGTATAAGAATTAGTATTTTCTTTTTAAATGAGAAATATGAAAATAATAAAAATTAGGTTGTTTGCTATTATGAGCAATGCATAATTTACAATTGTCATTAGAACTCTGAATGGCACAGCTGTAGGATTAAAATATTTTCAGAACATTTTGACATCTTTGTAAATGTCCCTAGACAATAAAATGAGCTTTCTAAACTATGCTGAAAAATAAAACAAGAACAAACAGAACAAAACAAACAAAAAACAAAACCCCCACGGTCAGTCTGGGTTGGTGCCCTGAACAGACCTTGGGCACAAGCTCTGCAGCCAGTCGCACAATACCCAGAGGAAGCTCCATTCCCAGGTGCTCTAACAAGCCCAGGATCACAGGAACACAGAGACAGCTTGACTGAGGAGTTCTGATACAACCAGGATTACAGGAAGGACAGGCTCCAGTCAGATTTAGCAAGGGCAGGTAGCACTAGAGATAACCAGATGGTGTGGGGCAAGCATAAGAGTATAAGCAACACAAACCAAGGTTACTTGGCATCATCAGAATCCAATACTCCCACCATAGCAAGTCCTAGACACACCATCACACCGGAAAAGCAAGATTCAGATCTAAAATCACTTCTCATGATGATGACACAGGACTTTAAGAAAGACATAAGTAGCACCCTCAAAGAAATACAGGAAAACACAGGTAAACAGCTAGAAGACCTTCAAGAGGAAACACAAAAATCCCTTAAAGAACTACAGAAAAACTCAATCAAACAGGTGAAGAAAATGAGCAAAAACATCCAGAATCTAAAAATGGAAATAGAAACAATAGAGAAATCAGAAAGAGAGACAACCCTGGAGATAGAAAACCTAGGAAAGAAGTCAGGAGCTGTAGATGCAAGCATCACCAACAGAATACAAGAGATAGAAGAGAGAATCTCAGGGGCAGATGATACCATAGAAAACATTGACACAACAGTCAAAGAAAATGCAAAAAGCAAAAAGCTCCTAACTCAAAACATCCAGGAAATCCAGGATGCAATGAGAAGACCAAACCTAAGGATAATAGGTATAGAAGAGAGTGAAGACTCCCAAGATAATGGGCCAGTAAATATCTTCAACAAAATCATAGAAGAAAACTTCCCTAACCTAAAGAAAGAGATGCCCATGAACATACAAGAAGCCTACAGAACTCCAAATAGACTGGACCAGAAAAGAAATTCCTCCCATCACATAATAAAAACAAGAAATGCACTAAACAAAGAAAGAATTTTAAAAGCAGTAAAGGAAAAAAGTCAAGTAACATATAAAGGTAGGCCTATCAGAATTATATCAGACTTCTCACCAGAGACTATGAAAGTTAGAAGATCCTGGGCAGATGTCATACAGACCCTCCAATAACACAAATGCCAGCTCAGGCTACTATATCCAGCAAAACTCTCAATTACCACAGATGGAGAAAACAAGATATTCCATGACAAAACAAAATTTACAGAATATCTTTCCACAAATCCACAAAGGATAATAGATGGAAAACATCAACATATGGTGCAAAACTACACCCTAGAAGAAGCAAGAAAGTAATCTTTTAACAAATCCATACAAACCTAATTCCACCTTTTACAACACGTCATAATATGAAGATTAATATTACCAACATATCCTAATCGATTGACATCCAAAAATATGAGGAATTAGAAATTTGTTGATTGTCATCCAATGGTCTCTCTAATTTGGTAATTGGAGAAATAGGTTCAATATTGTACAATCCATATACACTTTCAGGTTGTTTGTTCATGACAGTGTCTTGCTGGGTTCCACATAATGGTCTTGAAATCAGGCTTCGCCTATCTCAGCCTCTCTATTAGTAGTATTGTTTGTTTCATGTTTTTACAGTATACTATGGTTTTCAGAACAGCTTACATATTTCAAAAGTATTTATATACCCAAAAGAAACGTAGACAATTAAATTGGGAGGTGGCTTACAACAACAACAAAGAACAACAAAGAGTGAGACTGAATGCTTTGCTTGATGTTTGAATCTCTTGTATCAAGTTTGAAGAAGCGGACTTTATTAGTTACTCTTTCTCTGAGATGAAGGCTTTTTCAAATTATTACAGCCAGTGAGCCAGATTCTTACCCTTACCTAAGTCTGTGTCACCCTCCAAGCAGAGCCATTGTTCACTGAAACAGTTGGTGAATGACTTTATGGATAGACCATCTTAATACACACACCATTTCTTAAATGAATGTAACCTGTTCTCTGTGGGCTGAGAATAAAGTCACTCACTCAAGTCAAATAGCTTTGACCATAGCAGGAAGTCTGTATCCAAAAATCGTGCCTACAGTTCATTCCTTGGTGCAGCAGAACTGTCAACTCTCAGCTTAGCTATGATGGAGACAAAATCCTTTGGTGATGTGAGGGTCATTGAAGTACAGCCTTATTACAATGAAACCCAATGTCTAAAAATTGTTCTTATTTTGGACTTGTACCCAGTAAGAGCCAAGATTTTAAGCTCTACTAAATACAAAATAAACATACAAACATAAAGACTTTATATATTTATGTTCATTTAAGAAAATACTTGTAGTGGTGTATTATTTTGAAATGTACAGTTAATATGTTTGAAGTTATTTAAAATTTATATTGAGAAAAATGTATGTATTTTCAATATTGCTGTAGACAAGCATCTACATAAGACTGTTAAAGTGATTGTTGTTTTATATCAAACAACTTTTATAATACTCATTTTTATTGTCATAATATTTTATAAATTTTAAAGAATATGACAAAAAGATATTATAGGTATTGTAGAGGGCTCTCTGGGAGGAGTTGGGGTACAAAAGGGAAACAAGAATGTGATTTAATTCTATTTACTTAAAATATGTTTTTGAATGTTAACAAATTCAGATAAATTGAAATCATGCAACTTTTCTCATCATAATGCAATAAAACTTAAAAAAAAAAAACCCTCATCTTGCTGCTCTTTGTGAAAGGTGAGGCTTTCACATCTATAACAAATTTTAACTTGTCTTAAATCCTACTGTAAAATCTAAGAGCCAATAGTTTTGCTTACTCCACATTTGTAATGAATGCTTAAAATAAGAACCTTAATACATCGAGACATATCTACAGATTTTCTAACTCATCAAATCCATCATGATTATACACTTACATCTTGCATTTACTGGTCCCACAAAATCAGAGTTACATCACAGATTTCAATAAATCCGAAGATTAGTTTTATCAATCAATCAATCACCTGGCAGCCACCATATTAGAGTATGTTTGATTATTCTCTGTTCAATGAAGAGGCCCAAAGAACCAATTGTCACTTACTCTTGGGATCAATTGATTTCAGAATGAAGGGACTGGTATTTACTTCAGAAGGAAACTCCACAAATACTAACTTAGTGACTAAAATTTGTTTTTATTTTTTTAATTTCAAGTGTTAACAATAAATCTGTTTTTTATATGGAAAGTTTGGATAGCCTTATATTTTCTTTTATTTTGAAGGTACTAACAGATCAGTAAGAAATGAGAAAGTGGGTACATGAACATCTGACCATGAAACAAAACCATGGTTTGATGAATAGGCCCTTAATGAGCATCATTTCTGCAGGGAAGGCATGGCACAATTATTGTAATGAGGCAGTCTATTGAATGGCTCCCACATAAAACATAGTAAATGGAAATAAGCAATTACTTAAAATTACATAGGTGGAAGGTGGTGCCTCATTT
Source organism: Mastomys coucha (assembly GCF_008632895.1). Lineage (NCBI taxonomy): Eukaryota > Metazoa > Chordata > Mammalia > Rodentia > Muridae > Mastomys > Mastomys coucha. The sequence continues at coordinate 108,319,790 of NW_022196915.1, forward strand.
GACTAGATTTGAATTTATCATGCACCAATGAGCTACAAATTAATATTGGAGCGAGTGTGACAGATCCTGTGTACAGTGAGAGGTTTCTCTAAAGTAAACTTTTTATGGAGTTGACATTATGCTTGAAAGAAAGGACTAATGTAGGTGGCTGTAAGACTAAAATAGTCATGTTACAGTGCATATAAAGGTAGATTCCATTAGAATGTCAGATTATGAAACTTTGGAATGAGTCTTAGAGTGTGGAAAGGGAGAGGTCAAGAAATTTGGTCTTAGTTATTTTCATATCATAAAAGTTAAAATATGTATCTGTCTCTCTCACACACACAGAAACAGACAAAGAGACAGAGATAGAGACACACAGAAAGTGACAGGGAGAGCAGAGTCACTCTTCCCTAGGATTTTAGGATGTTCCACGTAAGTTGATTCCTATTCTGTGTAAAACATTTTTATTTTTTGTGAGTTTTATATAAGTGGTAAAAGATAAGAGTGGTAGATTCCACATCTACATTCAATGTGTATAGTTGCTGTTTAAAATGCATTTGCAGAATGAATTAACATCACACTAAAAGATTACTTTTGATCTCTAAGCCTTCTCGGGTTTACATTTTCTTATGTAATTAGTCTTTGAAGCAACTGTAAATTAGGTAAGTACTATAAGGGACTGTTTATTTGGAAGTGAGTCATATCAGTGGACTCGAGCAAATCTTACAAAGCTGGGAACTAAATGACTGGAAATTTAATTGGCTTGAATTTTATGACAGTGCTTTCATCACTCAAGCATGGCTGAAGGTCACCACAGATTTGGCCAAATCGACACTTAATACCTTGCCTACAACTATATAGTAGTGACTTATAATGGAGAACATGATGCAGCTTGACTCACTGAAACAAGTAGAAATGATTAATACATGCTGTAAACTTGTATGCCACAAATACATACTAGGTGGTGGAGGGGTGGGGAGATGACATAGCAGTTAAGAGTACTGGCATTTTCAAGTAAAGCTGTTTAGGCTAAAGGGTGTATTGTGTGATGACACACTACAGCTTCCATGGTGAGATTTTTTTTTTTCTTTTTTGAGGACCGGGGCTGGAGGTTGCAAGTGCAGAGGGCAGATATGGATCAACATGGAGATAGTGGCTTTGGGGAGCATGATGTGAAATTCACAAAGAATCAATAAAAATGTTTAAAAACAAAAATATCAAGGCTGCTTTTCCAGAGGACCCAGGTTCAATCCCCTGTACCCTCATGGTAGTTCACAGCAATCTGTGAAGTGCCTTTCCCAGGGATGCACCCTCTTCTGGCCTCTACTTGCACTGCATACATATGGTCCACAGACATGCAGGCAGGCAAAGCACTCACACAAAGTAAAAACAAAACAAAAAACCCCAAATATATGCTAGGAAGTTTTGAACTGCAGATGTCAAGACAAAAATGACTCTACATCTACATCCGTGTATTTGTTTGGTAATTTAAATCCAGAGTCTAAGTAGTCCTGGGATTATAGGTTTTAATTGCATCTGAACTTCACATGAAATGCTATGAGTGTGACCAGTAGCAACTTATAAGTTGCAAGTTGTAAGTAAAACTACATTCATAGGAGGAAAAAAGTAGCTTGAAATATCAGGGCAATACATATTTTAGCAGCGGCCTTAGGTGTTTGATGCCCATTTTACACGTGACAATGCCTTTTGATCATCTCAACTCTGTACTCCTCCTTGCTCTAATTCCACTAGGCCCCTCTCTCCTCCTCCCAACTTTAAGTATCCTTCTATTTTTTTCTTAAAATATACATAATGTACAGAGTTCAAGTAGTGTTGTCCATATGTTCATGGTATAGGGCTCCCTTCTGGAACATGAGCAGCTTACCAGGGGCCACATTTCTGAAAACAAACAAACAAACAAACACATAGTGGACAACTGCCTGTGGTTCCTTTTTGAACATATATCCAAGAAATATAAACAGATTGCATATAACCTCCAAGTGAATAAATACAGTTTTGAAAGAATATTGGTTAAGAATCTCCTATTTTACTAGTTGATGACAGTAAACCACTTTCCCATTGCCTACAGAACACTCTTGGCATATAATGATCCTCAAAGCAGAGCTATTATATAGAAGAATGTGCACCCAAACACAGCTACCTCTTTGAGCTCAACAGTTTACAAAGAACAATAAAAATTAGAAAAAAGTGCTTTGCTTTTTATATTTGGCTTTCATATTGTATATATTTTTGGTTTTGTTTCATTATTATGTCTAAGCTGTCAATTCATTACCTACAGAGGCAATTTTAAGCTATCAGAGACCTGCATATTATTTTTGTTTTGGTGTTGTGAATACTAGCCTTTGTCCTCTCTCCTGAACCACCTTGTCTGTTTTTCTTAAGAAACAGCACATACTTGGGTGTTAGCATCCTATTATGTCTTCTTTCTCTCCTAGAGATAGATCTTTAAATAGCTTTTTGTTTGTTTGTTTATTTCTTTAGAGCTGCTGGGATATTGTTTGGTAGAATTATTTCAGAAGATTTTGGTCTTTATCCCTAAAGACCAAAGCATCTTGTTCCCACCCCTCTGCCTCTATTATTGATTGATTGATTGGATAAATGAATGAGTAACTGTTCAGTTTGGAAATTATAGATCAGGTTAGATAACTTGGCACATACAGAGTGACTAGAAAAAAATCATATGACAGTCTATAATCATGCAGAAAATTGCTGAAATGCTTCATGCCAATCAAGAGGCTGTGTTGAGAAAAAAATCTTCCAGAACCCTTTAATTCATTCCATGAGAAGAATGTAAGGGTAGGCAGTGGAGGTATCAATGGCATTATCTACAGAACTCAAACAAAAGATATAAAAGACAATGTATGAAGAAGGAAATAAGTCAGCAGATAACACATTGAGCTAAACTACACTGTCACACTGGAAGGTTAAGTTTGTTTTAGTAAGGTCATTTGTTTTGATTCTGAGGCCAGGTTCTACTATGTGGGCTAGGCTGGTCTTTGTTGTTGTTGTTGTTGTTGGTTATTTTACTTATTTACATTTCAAATGTTATCCCCCCACCCAGTTTCCCCTCCACAAACTCCCATCCCCTCCCCCGACCCCACTGCTTCTATGAGGGTGCTCCCCCTCCCACCCACCCACTCCCACCTCAGTGCTCCACAGTGCTCTAGCTTTTCTCTATGCTGGTCATTGAGCATCCACAGGACCAAGGGGTTCCCCTCCCACTGATGCCAGATAAATTAATCCTCTGGTACATATGCAGCTGGAGCCATGGGTCCCTCCATGTGTACTCTTTGGTTGGTGATTTAGTCCCTGGGAGCTTTGCGGGGGGTCTAATTGGTTAATATTATTGTTCTTCCTAGGGGGTTATACAACCTTTCAGATCTTTCAGTCCTTCCCCTAACTCCTCCATTGGGGTCCCCTGTGCTTAGTCTGATGGTTGGCTTGGCTAGTCTTGAATCCTCCTGCTTTAGCCTACAAAGTATGTGATTAGAGATGTGTTCCATTATCTATCTGAACTGCCAGCCCCTCTGCTGAGCCTGCTCTCATTGTCTGGTTTATCTCCAATCACCATTCTTATCTGGCTGAAAGGATATGTTGGGCATGATGATACCCTTCTAACATATATGATCATATTGAATTCTCCAAAGAAACATGGGAAAAGAGATTAACTCCATGTTCCAGATAAGGACTGCAACGCAAAGCATTTAATACTCTCTGCCCTGCTTTGCTCAGCTCCACTAAATTCAAAGCCTTTCTGTAGACCCCTATTTGTCAGAAGTCTCTTTCTCTGATTTTCAACTGTGCTGAAAAGATGACTCAAGGAACCCTGTCTAGTGCATATTTGATGCCCACAAAGATCAGAAGAAGACATTATATGTGCAATAAGAGATGGTTGTGAGTCTCTATTGTGTACTGGGACTGAAAGGGGGGTCCTCTGCAAGAAAAGCACGTGTTTTAAATGACTGAGCCATCTCTCTAGCTCTGTTTCTCAAAATAACTTTTTAATTTAACTTTGTGTTTCTTCCTAGTGTTATCAGTTTCTAAAATTCATATCTTGCTTTCTTTTGAATTCCCACATCTAGAGGAATAGCAGATAAGTAAACAGAGGTACTCCTCACATTTTTGTAGAGTTACTGAATGAACACAGAAGACTTGTGGAAATGGAGAATATAAACAAAATATAAAAATTAAAGCTTATTATTATTTTATTCTAATTTTACTTGAGATATAGTTGTTGGGCTTGCAAAGTTCATTGATATGTCTAGATCATGTCAGATTCTGACTCAGAGAGTGTCATGCTAGCCAAGAGCAAGGTGACACAGACTGAAGAGCAGTGATCATGGCTGCAGGCTGAGTGAACTGGCTATATCACTGGGTTGTTAGGAAGTCAAGTTCACATCTGTGTTATCAGGAAGCACTCTGCATAAGAAACTCAGGCATCATCGAACTGAGTGCAGGGTACCCAGTGAAGGAATTAGAGAAAAGACCAATGGAGCTGAGGGGTTTGCAGCCCCTTAGGATGAACAACAACATGAACTAACTAGTACCCTTGGAGCTCCCAGGGTCTCAACCACCAACCAAGGACTGCACATAGAGAGGTCTGATTGTTCAAGATGTGTATGGTAGAGGATTGCAAAATCGATCATCAATAGGAGGAGAGGACCTCGGCCCTGTGAAGGTTCTGTGCCCCAGTGTAGGGGAATGCCAGGGCCAGAAAGTGGGAGAGGGCGGGGTGGCAGGCATGGGGAGGGGAGAGGCAACAGGGGTTTGTTTTTGTTTGTTTTTTTGTTTTTTGGAGGGGAAACTGGGAATGGAGAAATTCACATGTAAATAAAGAAAATATTTAAAATAAAATAAAAAAAAAGAAACTCAGGCATCCATCTCAATAATATGAAGAAATATGAGTAGATACCTGCATGATTACAATATTATTGCTGGACCACTTTCTCTTTCCAAGAAGTCTGCTTTCTTTCCAAGAAGTCCTCACCATGGAAACACACTTAACATTGAAATTTCTGTGTCTCAGATTGCCCTGGTCAAAAACTCTCAAACAGAGATGAGAAATCCTAAGTATTTACAAACAGTTCCAGAAACAGATAGAAGATGGTGCTGCAAACAATGGATCTGGAAAGGAAGAAGTCTAATTTTCTATCACTAAAATAGAGCCAAAAGTTAAAGGCTAGTTACATGGTAACCTGATTAATTTTTGTCACTATGGTATAAACCTAGATACACCTAGGAAGAAGGAACTTCGGTCAAGGAGTTGCTTCCTTCAAACTGGCATGCCTGTGAGGCATTTTCTTGATTATAATTGACATAGGAGGCTCTGGATCATTGTGGGCAGTACCACTCTTGGGAGGTGTGGGCCCACTTCCCAAGCTATAACAAAAGCTGTAACAAAGCTATCCAGAGGGAGCAAACCCTTAAGCAGTGTTCTTTCCTGCTTGAAGTTCCTGCCTTGAGTTTCTACCCTCTATGAGAGATTCTAACCTATAAGATGAAATAAACCCCTTATTCCTCACTTTGGTTTTGGTAAAGGTGTTTACCACAGCAACAGAAAACAAACTAGAACACATGGTAACACAGGTAGTGCTCACTCCTAGGATGAGACCTGGAGGTGGATATGCATTCCCCTCCCCAGCTTTAACCCAGGTTAGAATAAATGCTAAAAGAGAACCCTCCCAACTATAGTTTCTCTGTGTAAGGCCTACCAGATAGGGATGAGATGAAGAGAAACACATGGCTATCTATAATGGTCTTTGTTTAACAGACAAGATGGGTCTCAATCAACTCTAGAGGCTGGTAGATGACTGTCACCTTCAAAATCTTGGTCTATGATAAATAATATGGATGGCACCCAGGGTTCAATGTCTCTGGTAAGTTAAAGAGAAGCCACACCCACAAAATGTTATGATGATGACAATAAGTAGCATTTTAAGCTCCAATTTTAAGTCTAAACTAAGTAGTAGATAGTGGAACAGCTTGGGTTCACAGAGGCTCCCCTCTGCTAACACCGAGCCCTCCCCCTGCCCCCGCCAGCATGCTTGCTTCCTTTTTTCATCAAATGCTGGACATCCTACCCAGGAATTGTGAGAATTTCATATTCTCTTTTAAAGAAGTTGATTTGCAGTTTTCTGTGGGAAGTTGTTCCTAATGATTAGAAAGTGTGTCCTGGTTTTGTCACACTGGGTATTTTGGGGACATCAGCTTTTCTTATTTTTTTGTCTTTCTCTTGAAGGTAGGTAATCATAATACTAGCATAGTCAGGGTGAGAAGGCCACTTCACCTCTGGCTTGTAGTCAAGTTTGGAAATATAATGAAACAAATTCAATACACTAAGACAAAGCCAATCTGCTTTCTAGAAATACAAAATGTGACTTCAGACTGGCCTGCACTAGGTTACCATTTCTCCACACATTTTTCCTGTGTCTACTAGGGCTGTTGTTTCTTCACCTGTTTATGGTATTGACTGGGAAGTATAGATACCATAGGCTCTTATTTCAGACAAATGAAATAAATAAACCAACTAAAAGAAGTTAAAAGTACCCCACATATGGCATGATCTTTTACTACACAAATGAAAGCAAAAATGGTATCGTCTAAAGTCAATTTTGTAACCACAAAGAGCAGGTAGGGGGAAAATGAAATATTAATGCATAGGACAAAAGTAGATACAATAATTGACAGGGAAAAAGGCAGTCCTAAAATGGATATGCTCCTCTTAAACAAGTCATAGATGTAAATGTCTCTGTGCAAGTGTTTTGTTTTGCAAAAATCTCCCTTCCTGGTTGGTGAAATTTGGATGAGAAAGGACAGAGAAGATATATACTGATAAAGTTTTTGAGCCCCAAGAATGCAGACAACACCCCATAGGCTTTCCACACAGAAAATGAAATCCAAGAAGCCAGACACAAACCTAATGATTTCCAACTGACAAAAATAAATGAAAAGAAGAAAATATTAGCATCAGTGTGTTCTCCATAGGAATGAGGAATGAGATCTGAGAATGGTGAGGAGAAAATAAATGAATGCAAGTTCTTTGAAATGAAGAGACATACCACAAAGGCAATAATTATTGACATAATCTAGGGCAAGATGATTAAGCCAGAGGATACAATACATCTCAGCCCTGTGGGGCAGAGCAATTGGAGAGCCTGGGCAGGAGAATGTTGGCATTCAATTTTAATATAATAGAAATATGAATTATTTCACAAATAATATGTATGTATATACACATACATGCACATATTTATCTATTTTTTCTTCTCTTTTCCCTAGAGACTTAGGAATCGAGAACCCTAAATAATTGAGCCACATTTTTCTCCAACACACACTTTAGAGAAGGTTGGTGACGAAGACAGAAGTTCTTACTTTTTGATCAATGTATTTGTTGTCCTCAGCTGTGGGCTTCTTGGGGTTGTCACATGAAGAGGAAGAGGTAGAGGGGAGAATTCTGAAGAGACAGCAGGTGTCCTGTTGCTGGCGGTCAATGAACTGCTTCATGAAGCTTTCCCTTTGTGAATGAAGCACACAGATCAGGTTACTCAGGAAGTGGCATTTCAGAGACTAAGAAGCAGTGCAGAAGATCACAAAAATCAAGATGTGTCACACCAAGAGCGATGGTTAGATTTAATTACCAAATTATTTAACTTAGAGAAAAAGCTTCCTGAATCCTTGCAAACTCCTGTTTAAAGACAAAATGTCCCTGAAATAGCTTAAAAGCAAGGATATGCAATAATTGATGGTGTGATTTGAATCCTACAGTGGTAATGAGATACTTTATTTTCCCCCTACTACTTAAAAGAATTAATTCATCTTTTCAAACTTCTATTCATCATAAAAGTCCTTGAGACATAATTTTACATTTGAAGACTCAAAAGGAAAAGATTTCATCTGATCACCAAAATATGAAAAATTTAAATAACATTAATGCAAGTAAGCAAAGTCAACAACTTAAAATTAGAAAGAGAAATACTGTCATGCTGTCATGTGGGACTTGGAGACAATTTGGGCACCAATACGCTGCATGCAAATGGTGGTCCCATAAAATTGCACTGTACACTTAGTAATGTAATAAGTATCATCATCTGCAACAACACATCTGATGTTGACAAAATGGTGAAAACGTCCGCAACACTCTCCGGGTATCAAGTGACATGACCCTCTTTTTCTATTGGAATTTCAAGTGTTTTGGCACTGCACCTAATCTCATACTTCTCTAGTCTCTCACCAAGATGTTTAAAGATAAATAAGTGAATAAATTTTAAAAAATAGAAAAGTCTATATGATTATAGCTGTATCTGGAGCTTTTTGAGTTATCGTTGGAATTCTTTCCTCTAATTATTAAAAGCAGGCAGTTCCAAGCACCTTAAAGATGCATTTGTTTAGTAGGAAAATGAAGCTAGTGCAAACTGAATCAGTGTGGGTGTAAATGTTATGGTTCTTTTAACCAGTGGTAGGCTGATTACTCTCTGACCAGACAGCCATATATGCCCAGGCTGCTATGACACAGGCACCTCCCAGAGCTGGGTGCCTGATGTACTTGAAGAAGTCTGCTCTCTTCACTCTGAGCAAAGTTCACCTTGTCTCTACCTGGGAGGTCTAATGACTGAGAAGTCTTCAGATGGAGGCAGGACACAAGCTTGTGTCTCACTTGCATCTTCTCTGAGGGATGACTCATGGGACTCAAAGGCTTTATATCACAAAGGCAGGGAGAAGAACAGGAGATAACAATTTTAAGCACAACCCCAAACCTACCCACATGCCAGTCTGAAAGAAGGCTGAGGTAAGCTTAGAAGGTAAGCCATGTTGTGAAGAGATATAGTCAAAGAAACAATTTGATACCTGATCTTAGGAACTGTAAAATCTGAAGGAAGTTTTGAGATTTTCACCATTTGCGGTCTGTTTGGGAATTTTTCGAAGATTCTCAAGCGCAAAGGGAGTTTTTCTTTGGTATCTGCGTTTGCTTCACTTTGCTTTAACTAAAGCGGGTGGGGTGGGGGAGAAGAAAATAGAATCCCATTGTAAAGAACAATTTCAGACTTGAGAAAATAACATGTAATTACACATATAACCGCTAGATGGCGGAAAAGACCCACCATGCACATCACCCAATAGTCCCCGAGACTGTTTTCTGAGTCCTAAAACTGAGTTGGGGGGGGGGGGGG